>NW_012101921.1:696171-809167 GCF_000951045.1 Mandrillus leucophaeus
GAAGGCAGGAAGGAAGGAAGGAAAGGAAGGAGGGAAGGAGGGAGGGAGGGAGGGAGGGAAGGAAGGAAGGAAGGAAAGAAGGAGAGAAAGAAAGAAAGAGAGAGAGAGAGAAAGAAAAGAAAAGAAAAGAAAAAGAAAAGAAAAGAAAAGAAAAATCATTTGAAACTGCTAAGTAGTTTCCTGGGGTTGCTTAACAAATTACCACTAATTGGGTGGTTAACAATAAAAGTGTATTCTTTCACAGTACTAGAGGTCAGAAATGTGAAAGCAAGGTGTTAGCAGAGCCATATTCCCTCCAGAGGCTCCTGGAGAGACTCCTTTCCTTTCCCCTTCTTGTTTCTGGTGCGTGTCAGCTTTCTTGGCTTATGGCCACATTGCTGTGATCTCAGGCTCTGTCTCTACATCACCTTCTCCTTTGTGTTTGTTTTTTCATAGGTTTGTTTTTTCCTCATATAAGGACCCCTGTCACTGGATTCAGGGCCTACCCAGATAATCAAAGATTATCTCCTCACCTCAAAATCCTTAACTTAATTACATCTGCAAAGACCTCTTTTTGAAATAAAGTAAAGTTCACAGGTCCTGGGGATTAGGACCTATATACTATGGGGACCCACCATTTAGCCACTACTGGTGCTGTTTTTAAAGTGAAAATTAAAAAATAAATGGCAGATTAAAATTATATACAACTGAATTATTTTAATGTGTTCAAATGGTTTTCTGTGATGAACATTTACTCTATCTAGTGCAGGTGACAAAGTTTGAGCATCTTGATATATTTGCTTTCTATCTCAATATGCTCTGACCCATTATGAAATCCCCAGATATTATCTCCCAATATTATCTCCCTTGCCAAAAGAACTTTTCAACCAATTAAAGGAAATTTCTTTTTTATTTAAGTTCCAACTTTTATTTTAGGTATGGGGACATATGTGCAGGTTTGTTATGCTGGCATATTGCACTCAGGTAGTGAGCATAGTATGAGCATAGTACTCAATAGGTAATTTTTCAACCCATGTTTTCCCCCAGTCCCTCTCAACTTTAGTAGTCCACAGTGCCTATTGCTCCTATGTTTATGTCCATGTGTGCTCAATGTTTACCTCCCACTTATAAGTGAAAACATACATTATTTGGTTTTCTATTCCTACTTAATTCACTTAGGATTATTACCTCCAGCTTCATTCATGTTGCTGCAAAGGACATGATTTTATTCCTCTTTATGGCTGCATAGTATTCCACAGTGTGTATGTACTACATTTTCTTTATCCGCTCCACCATGATGGACACTTAGGTTGATCCCATATCTTTGCTACCGTGGATAGTGTGGTGATGAACATACCCACATATGTGTCTTTTTGGTATAATGATATATTTTTCTTTGTGTGTATACTAAGTAATGGGATTCTTGGGTGGATACTAGCTCTGTTTTAAGTCCTTTGAGAAATTTCCAAACTGCTTTTCACACTGGCTGAAGTAGTTTACATTCCCACCAATGGTGCATTAAGCATCAGAGGAAATTTCTGATTGTTAATACATTTTGCAATCATGTAAGTATGGGCATGTTTATCTGTGGGTTGAGTCTGTGGAATTATAGACACATTACTTACAGCCTTGTCCTGATTTCTATGACAGAAAAATATAATGACCTCCACTTAACTTTAAGAGTTGTCATTTGAAGTATATGTCATTAAATTATAAAAAGAAAGCACAAATTAATAGAATATTTGATATTGTCCTTCAGTGAATTAATAACAAACCCCAGGCAAGTTTGTAAATTAATCTAATTATGACAATTTTCTCTATAAATAGGAAATTATTATAATTTTCCCTGTGGTAGCTATGTCCCTTTTCTGTGAGTGTAAACAAACTTACAAAATACACAAAACTATAGTAGATTGCACTGATACCAGAGACTCACATATTTTCAAAGTTTAGGCTACCCAGACAACTGATTTGTCCACTGGACAAAATTTTTCCAAATATCAGCCAAAGTATTTGTCCCTCCATTCTTAACTAAATGTACTACTTGTTTAACTAACATGTTTTTGCACTTTAAGAAAGATAATGTTAACACTTGAAAAATACTGTCTAGTTTGTATTCTCCATTATTCATATTATAAATGAATATGCTGAGTGTTCATGAAATGAAATGCTCAAGTGCTCAAGTAATTGGCAAGTGCCCATTTACTTGGCCTGGGAGGTCTATGGACTTCAAGAGGAATCTGTGAATGGGATTTATAATATATGAAGGGAGTGTATTTTTTAGGGCTCTATAGTTCCCCTAAAATTATTTTTTAAATGTGTTTTAAAATGAATATGTGCATTTTCCAAATGCACATATTCCTGGCCAGTGCTTTTGTTGGATTTGTAACGAGTTTATGATTCAAAAAATTATCTAAAACTCCAGCCTAAGTTTCCTGTCTACTAGAATAATGCATTGAAAATATTAATCCATTCTTTATACAAAACTAAATAAGATCCTTTAGAAAGAGAATATTTGTTCATATATCTTGGAAGATTGCTACTTGCAAATTTTTCATGCTTGGTCATGAATCACCTTTAAAATGTGCACTTAGGCATAGCAATCACCAATCAAAATGCAAGCAGGGAGGCAAGGATAAAAAGTCTGACTCTCAAGCCATTTCAACTCACTTGAAGGTCATCAGTTATATGAAATATAAACCTCCCTCTCTGGGACAAAACATTTAACCAACTGTTTGAGTAAGATATGCCTTTGTTCCTGCTGGTTCCATGAGTAAATAACACCAGCCCACACCTGTATGCATTTGGTCTTTCCTAAAATATTTGTGTGCCATTATGTGGACACATTCTTATTAGACTACTTGGGGTGTCATGATTCACAATTTGATGTGGAACTCAGAGCCAAAAGAGCCCTATGTGATTATTTTAAATGAAAAAAATACATTTAATGCAAATGCCATTCTTTATTATATTTTCTGAGTTCTAGATATGAGTACCTAGATGAAACAGAACTAAAAGCAGCTATAAAACATCTACAGCTATTTTAATTGGTTAAGAAGTTGTTTAGGAACAAAACTCAACTTCTTTTTTTTTTTTTTTTTTTTTTTGAGACAGAGTCTTGCTCTGTTGCCCAGGTTGGAGTGCAGTGGCACGATCTCGGCTCACTGCAAGCTCTACCTGCCGGGTTCACACCATTCTCCTGCCTCAGCCTCCCGAGTAGCTGGGACTACAGGCGCCCGCCACCGCGCCAGGCTAATTTTTTGTATTTTTAGTAGAGATGGAGTTTCACCGTGTTAGCCAGGATGGTCTCGATCTCTTGACCTCGTGATCCGCCCACCTTGGCCTCACAAAGTGCTGAGATTACAGACGGGAGCCATTGCGCCCGATCACAAAATTTAATTTCTAAGCATTTATATCTCAAAATCAAATTACTCTTCTCTCATTTGTACATTTAAAATCTTAATAGGAATTTTATTCACATAGTTCTGTTAGAAGTTGCCAGAATCACTACTGCCTACTAGATTTCTGGAGGCTAGTCATTTGATTGCACAGCAAAATATGGAATTACTTAACACTGGAAAAGAAAGAAAGAAAACGAAGATTATATCAAAACTGCAGCATAGAACTCTATCGGAATTTTATAGCAGAAATGAAAGGAAGTTTGTCCCAACAACCTTCCAGCAGAAGACATATGATAAGTTAGATTCATCCTCTTTACCAGGAGTACCAGAGACCAGAAGCATATAAAGGAAAAGAAAACAGAGTAGTTATAAGTCAACAGACCTGTCAACAAATCTGTGAGAATTAGCTATGACTGCATAAATGGATAAAAGTAAAAATCAAATGAAGTCAAATGTGATGGATACAAACTAAGGAACATAGTCCAGAAGTTAGAAGGAATGAACTGTATATGTAGATGCAATATAAGTATATCACAGAAAAAAAATAGAGATGGATGAAAATATATTTAAAGATACCTACCTACTGAAACATTTATTGAAGTAGCAACCTATGAAGCAAAAGAAAATGGTACAGGCTGAGAATAAAAGGAAAAAGACAACAGGTGGGTTCAAGCTAGATAAATGACACATAGACAACAATCAGGGAGAGATTTTTTTAAGAAAGCACATTGTCAATGTCTCAAAACCAGAAATATATGAATAACCTTCTACCTGAGCTCTATAAAGAACAGTAAAATTCTAATACAAAAGGAATGGAACTACCAAGGAAGACGCAAAGAAGAAGGAAGGTAAAGAACAAATTCTGTAATTCTTTCTGCTTCTAAGGTCAATTACAAGGGCCACGGGAGGAGCCTAAAATACAAGTAAAATGATATATTCAGCAACTGTGAAGTAAAAACATTGCTTTTAGTAAATGATCTGCTATGAGAGATGACAAACTGAGTGAGTTAATTACAAAAACTCCTTAATAAGTTGCATGTATTAGATAAGAAAGATATATACATGAAAATGGAGCCCCAATTATAAAATAAATTGAGATGAGCCTGAAAGACATATTTACAGCAATGTAACTTCCTACAAGCAAGAATATCTTCAGGAGCTCCAGATTACTGCAAACTAAGTATCTGAACAAAATGGGGGCCTCACAAACTGATCAGAGATACGATTTCAACCCCAGCTCTTCAGGAATAAAAATAGACACAAAATATACTGACTCTTAGTTCAAGCAAACAAGTAAGAAAATACTTTCTGATGAATTTATTGTCTTGAGGATCGGGATCAAAATAGTTAAAATTAAACCTACATAATATAAATGTAAGACGTACACACCCCTACAACCATCTGATCTTTGACAAATTTGACGAAAATAAATAATGGGGAAAGAACTCCCTATTCAATAAATGGTGCTGGAATAACTGACTACCCCTATGTAGAAAAATTAAATGGGACCTCTTATCTTTCAGCATACACAAAAATTAACTAAAGATGGATTAAAGATTTAAATACAAGGCCTTAAACTCTACAGATCCTAGAAAAAAAAAAAAACAGGAATTACTCTTCGTGACATCAGCATTGGCAAAGAATTTATGGCTAAGTTCTCAAAAGCAACTGCAACAAAAGCAAAAATTGACAAGTGGGACTGAATTAAACTAAAGAGCTTCTGCACAGAAAAGAAACTATCAACAGAGTAAACAGACAACCTACCGAACGTCAGAAAATATCCCAAACTATGCATCTGACAAAGGTCTAATATCCAGAATCTATAAGGAGCTTAAACAAATCAACAATCAAAACCCAAATAACTCCACTAAAAATAAGCAAAGAACATAAACAGACATTTCTCAAAAGAAGGCATACATGTGGCCAACAAATATGAACAAATGCCAAATGCTCATCATCACTAATCATCAGAGAAATGCAAATCAAAACCGCAATGAGATACCGTCTCACACCAGTCAGAATGGCTATTACTAAAAAGTCAAAAAATAACAGATGCTAGCAAGGCTGCAGAGAAAAGGGAATGTTTCTACACTGCTGGTGAGAATGTAAAGTAGTTCAGCCACTGTGGGAAGCAGTTTCGAGATTTCTCAAATAACTTAAAATAGAACTACCACATGAACCAGCAATCTTGTTACTGGATATATACCCAAAGGAAAATAAAGCATTCGACAAAAAAGACACACACAGCCTAATATTAATCACAGCACTATTCACAATAGGAAAGACATGGAATCAATCTAGATGCCCATCAACAGTGGACTGGATAAAGAAAATGTGGTTCATATACACGATGGAATACTATGCAGCCATAAAAAGAATGAAATCATATCCTTTGAAGCAACACGGATAGAGGTGGAGGCCATAATCCTAAGGGAATTAACACAGGAACAGAAAACAGAATACTGCGTGTTCTCACTTATAAGTAGGAGTTAAACATTAAGCACACATGGACATAGATGGGAACAACAGACACTGGGGACTAGTACAGGAGGAAGGGAGGGAGTCGGGGGAAAGGGCTGAAAAACTACCTGTTGGGTGCTATGCTCACTACCTGGGTGAAGGGATCATCCATACCCAAAATCTCAGCATCATATAATATTCCCATGTAACAAAACTATACATGTGCCCCCTGAATCTAAAATCAAAATCAAAATTATTTAAATAAATAAATAAATAAAACTCTTTCATCAATTTAATTCCCATCCTGTCATTGGGAAAAAATGTGGTTAACAATTTTTCAGAAGTGTTCTAATGGTGCAGAGAATATTTACAATTATTTTAGGGAAAAGAACAACTCTCTGCCTAAATACAGCTGTTCTAGAGTGTAACATATCATTAAGAACTATTTTAAGAGTAGAAGAAAAGACCCTTGCAGTGCCTGCTGCTAACTGCTACAGATTTCAAGTTCATTGAGTGGAGAAACAGATCTACCAGATTTATGGAAATGTCCCAGGGATAAACCATAATAACAACATGCACACACACAAACGCATAGCCTGATAAAACTCTTCCATGGTTCAGTTGATAATGAAGGCATTCAAAATGCCCAAGTTAATATAAGACAGTAGCCTAAAACTTTAAAAATAAAATGGAAAGAAAGAAAGTGAAAGGGAAAGTACAGATTCTGATGACAGAGTTGGAAAGTAAAGCAGGAATTTAAAATATGAATTTCCATTGATAGCAGGAGTAAGAATGAAGTGACACAGATAGTACTGAACCTACTCATCACTACCATTTGACATTTGCATTGGGCACTTTCCTTTTCTACTCATCAAAGATAAAGAAATTACCAATTATGGCAGACAGAATTCTAAAAGTGAGCCCCTGAGGTTTCCTGCCCTAATCTCCAGGAAATATGCTGAGATGTCTCACCACGAGTATGTCACTTTACATAGCCAAAGAGATTTTTCAGATATAATTACGGTTACTAATCACTTGAGCTTAAAATAGGGAAATTACCTGGGTTATCTGGATGGACCAAATATAATCACATGAGTCCTTTAAATTCAGAATTCTTTCTGGCTGGTGGCATAAAATGAAGTCAGAGATTCAAAATACAAGAAGGATTTGACAAGCCATTGATGCCTGGAAGGTGGAAAGGGCCCAATGACAAGAAATACAGGTAGCCTCTAGAAACAGAGCACCTGCAACTGACAGCCATCAAGGATATGAGAACCTCTGTCTTACAACCCCAAAGAAATTAATTCTTCCAGCAACCAGAAGGAGCTGAGAAGGGCATTCTTTCTCAGAGCCTCCAAATAAAAACGCATGCTAGTTTATACCTTTATTTCAGCCTTATGATTCCCTAAGCATAGACCCAGTCAAGCCCATCTGTACTTCCGAACCTTAGAACTATGAGCTAATAATTCTGTTTTGTCTTAAGTCATTAAGTTTGTGGTACTTTTAAAAGGCAGCAATAGAAAACTAGTACACCATGATTATATCACTGCAATTTTACTGTGGAATTTTTTCAGGCAATATAGTAACATACATCTGTGTCTCATGAGTAAAAGGAGAGTTACATATCAAATGAATAATTTTAATTATCATTTTGAGTACAAAGGACATGATGCTCCCAGCCAGTTCAATGATGGAATTGTTAACTAATGCCTTATAGTATTCTTATAAGAATAGAGTATTCTTATGAAAAACAATGAAAACTGACCAGCTTTCAATGACTATCAATGTAAAAGTCCCTGAAAGTGGCTAAATTATATATTTCTTCCACTGAATTTTGCTAAAGATAATCATTTTGATTCCAGTTAATTTTTAAATTAATTCAAAATTAATTAAAAATATTTAATAGATATATCAATAAGTTTCACGAAAAGCAGCATAGTGTGGTGGGAAGCATATTTGAGTATAAGTAGATACCACCTTCAGTGCTAATTATGTAAGTAAGAAATTTATGTGATCTTAGAGAAGGCATCTAACATTTTGACCTCAGTTTTCTTATCTCTATAATGAGTGTAAACTAAATTTGCTTCTCAGGTCCCTATGAGTTAAATTTTAATATTTATATTAGAAAAGAACAGGCTAACAGGTAAGATACATTACTGAAAACAAGAAAATGTCATAAAAATATATTACTATAGAAGACTTGACATGTGTATTTGAGCAACTTCTCAAAATAAAACATTGTGTAATAACTGTTTTGAGCAAATCAGATCATTATGAAAGTTTAGTGAAGACATGTAAAATATGATTTTATAGGATAATTGAAAGTCTTACACATTTTCAATTTCGGGTAAAATATTTATGGGAAATAAGAAGAATGTAGGAACATGAGGTAGAGTATAAGGAAGGAAAAGCATCAAAGCGGGAAATATGACACTACTTTGAGGTTATCTAAGATCTCAAATCAGAGAAAACCAGTTCAGAAGGGGAACAAGAAGAAAATCCTAGGGGAAGAATGAGAAAGAATTTAGGATAAAACACTGAATTAAAAGCAGGAAGGATGAGAATATTTTCCATACAAGAGAATGAGATAACAGAAAATAGGAAAAGCTTGTTGGAATATAAATAATAGTCTAGATTATCATCCTCAGGAAAGGATTTTCCAGACTTCAATGGGCAATGAGAACCTTATCTTTTATAATTCTATCTCTCCTAGGCCAACCTTCTAGAAAATACTGACATCGACAGATTTCCTTGAGCAAATAACAACTACCATAGGTCTGTCAACCTGGTGCCAGGATTCAGACAAAAAATATAAAAATGAAGTGCTTCTGAGGGAGCTGTCTGGAAAGAATTAATTTCTCAGAAGAATAAATGTCAATCACCTGCTATTGGCAGGGTCTGCCTATTTTGGAGAGCACTCTGGTATCTGTCAAAAATTCTGACATTAACCTCTCTTTTTCAGATGGGAGGAAGAATATTTGTTGCCCTGCCACTCCTGGAGGTCCTGCCTCAATGATAGGGGTCCTAAGAAGGAGGCTGCCACTTCAAACAAACATCTTTTACCAATAAGACCCCCAAAGAAGGAAAACGGTTGACAGACGACAGCCTCTGATCCTGATTTAGTGAAGAGCAGAGTACACATTTCTAGTGGATACAATTTCCTCCTGCCAGGCATTACTGATTAACATGATAGAAGGAACAGCCTCAAAAAATGTGATATGCTGGGTTCATTCCTATTACACAGATTAGTCAACACAGCAGCATGTAGAAAGGTAATAAAGAAACATACATTATTAACATTTTTACATTGTAAAAAAAAAAATGCAGAAAGTCTGGAATTTCCCAGTGACCTTAGGAAATTTAATGTTTTTTTTTTTTTTTAACAGGATTAAGTGTAGACACTGCATTCACCTAAATATCAAAATTAGATTTAAAAACTGTTAAAAAGTGGGGTCACAGAACATAAATGCTATCCATTTTGTAATAATATGACAAAAATTGTACAGAAGGAGGGGGAGGCAAATAAGGATAAGAATACAGTAAGAACATTAATTGTATTTCCTTAAGATGGCATCAATAGATGAAGTTTAATGCAGATACATTAATAAACAGGATTTAAAATTTATTATGTAAGGTCATAAAGAGAACTTCAAGAAGGACTGAAAATGAGAAGACAACAATGAAATCTGGAAGACAGAAAGATGGAATAAAATATGTGTGTTCCTTACTTCATTTTTTAAAGGGATGTGTAAGTACACACTAAATGTTTATATGATACTTTCTACTGTTTTCTTAACCCTTTCCTTAAAAATGAAATAATGATATGATTCTTTATAAAAGGCTAAGAAATAAGTATTACATTGCTTATATACAATTTTGTCAATACTGTTCCTAAGAATAATATAAGATTAATTTTGAAGAAAAACTTTGAGGAAAGATGATGTAAAGTTGACTCTAAACAACCTTCTTGAACCCTGAGTGAACTGTTTGGAGAGAAGGAAAATAAAGAGGAAAAAATGTCTCTTAACAGTCCTAAAAACAACGGTTGATACCAGAAGCATACCACAAACTTAAAAACAAGAAAAATATGAATGAGGAGATGCAATGATGTGGGAGAAGGCAAGAATTCAGGGAATACTTACTGATGTCCCAGGAGGCATGTCCACTGTGGTCATGAGGGAGCCATTGGAGGGCCCAAACTAGCACAATAGAGGTTGCCTTTCCAAAGCAAGCGGACCATATTCTAAATTTATAATAGTAGGGATAGAAAAATGGGTGTGACCGTTTCTATCTACAGGATAACTTCTAGTGAGGAGTACAGGATTACTCTTGAGTTTGGGAAACTTCTCTGGGAAAAATGCCTCTAGGACAGTTCCAGGAATTAAATACAAACTAACTAATGGCCTTGCTTCTTGTTAGAAGCACTATGTAAATAAAACTTTGGTTTTTCATTAGTGTGTGTAGAGGGAATTAAAGATGCAAGCTTAATTGGATCAGTTATATTAGTTTCAAATATTTGCCTACACGTGATAAAACGCTACTCCTTTGTTCCAACATAAAGTCAGAAAACAGGTATTTCATGGTAAGAGATGATCTCTGAGTAGGTGATGAAGCTCCTGGCTGCTCTGCCAAACTGAGTGCATGGTTTTCATTCTCATGATCTAAGATGGCAGATCTGCTTCCAGTTTCCCTATCTATATTCCAAGTAAGAAGAAGGAAAGGTACAGGAACAAAGGGAAAGTCATATCTCCTAAAACTAAGAAAAAAGAATCTTAGAAAACCCCAGCATTCTCAGTTTATTTGCTTTTGACTGTAGTTAAAAGGAACCCTAAGACATGGCATTTCTCTTTTTTGGGGGGTGGTGGTGAGGGGGAGAGCATGGGAAAGGGGATATATTCCACCCTGATCAACAACCTAAAATCAATATTGTTAGTAAATAAGAAGTGGAGGAAAAGGTATTTGACAGAAAAATTAGAATGATCTTCTTCAGGCTATCTCTTGCTACACCACAATCAACCATTTACATACTCCCTTTTATTTTCATTCACCCCTTCCCAAGCTAGTCTTATCCAGTGACTCTCTCCAGCCAAAAGTGATTCCTGAAGCTCTGTCAGGTCCAGAAATAGCTTCTTAGAGGTCTGAAAACCTGTCAATTTAAGCCTTAACGCTTATCTGACACCAACACTATTGTCAATGTTATACAATATATAATAGTTTAGAAAAAGCAGGACACTACAATTTTAAAAATAATTCCTATTCAGAAAGGAAGCAATAGGGAATAAACAGCATTGGCTAATTTCTAGAATATACCAAATCCTGAGGGATCATATGAGGAAGAACTTTCTAATCTGAAAGTAGAGGATGTTCTTGGGGAATGAAGCGGGCAGTTCCCGGTTCTGCTGAGGGGAAAGATATCTCTTGCCATCTCTGCTATGAACATAGTGGCATCATGGAACATGCCAACTTTCATAGCCCACTTCCCCTTGGTGTTGGTTGGATGTCTCAGGAAATACCTCAATATTTGAAGAGTCACAAGCTATTTCAGGCAGTCAGGGGTTTCTTCGGCAAAAGAATGGGCTTCTGATGATGTTGTGGTTGAAAACAGACTTTTGAAGCTGGAGTTACCACATATCAAATCATGACTCCGCATCTTACTATCTCTGTAATCTCATTTTATCTTTTATAAAATGAGAGTAACAGTAGTAGCCTCCTCAATGGTTAAAGGATTAATTAATACATGACAAGCAGTCACAACAGTGCCTGAATTAGAGTGCTATATAAACTTTAGCTATTATTTTGATTCTAGTTATATTACAACTATCATTCTGATTTTATTATGGGTAAATAATCACAGAAAATGTTCTGTGACATAGTCTTTAAGATATTTGCCTTTTACATGTTGGTTTAATGTTTTCTATTTGGCCCTTTGTCCTTTCAGCATAATGCCATTGCCTTACACTAATTTGAAACAACAGGCTAGGCTGAATGAGGAAAATCTTATGGCAGGCTCACAGTAATTGAATGACAAAATATGTTTCGTGAAATGTACTTAAGAAAGACTTGGCACCACTATCTTACCTCCTACCTGTATTTCTACTTTGTAAATGCTGATCACAGAATTTAAAAAGCTGTTCTTTTTAAGCTTTCTAAGAATCCAAATCATGTAACTTTTGACCAATTTAAAGGGCAGGGGAAAGATGAAAGCATCCCTTCCACAGTGCAGAAGTTCTTTCTATATCTGCTTGACAATCCAATAGTTCTATTCTTACTTTATCGCTTTCTTCCAGAACTTTGTTCATTGTATCTAGAAATAACCAGGATTTTACCACATTTTGTTTTTTTCCCACCATTTACCCAAAAGCCAAAATCTCTGTATACACATTAAATATGCCAAACATTGCATCATTTAATGTTTTGACGCCATACAATAAAAGTTATTAGTTTTCCAGCTTACAATTTCAAAGATATGGAAATTAGAGAAAATAATCTCATCTAGGGCCAAAAAATAGGCAACGGAGGAAGGGCAGATTACAAAATAATTGGAGAAGTCAGGATGACAAGTGGATCATATACAAAGATGTTGATATTACCCAGGACTATGGATCTCTTGAAAATTACTGGACCCCATACGCAAAGAAAAGGAATGTTGAAGTCTATAACCTTTACAGAGTGCCACATAGCAACAGGAATGACCCATTCAAACATTAATTCAAATTTCTACTTCTATGATTCTTTTTTTAGTAGACATATGATAGAATACATCTTCCTAGGATTGGATTTTATTTGGCCTTCATCACTGATCATAATTTTATTCCTTCTCTTCTTTCTTTCCTTCCTTTCCTCCTTCCTTTATTCATTTTCTATCTTGTTTCCTTCATGTCCTCCCTTTCGCTCTCCCAATCTTTTCTTCTATCTTTGTGTTTTGCTTTTTCTCTATTTTGTTAGGGGGCATCAGGTAGAAGGACTCAAAATAAATTAATATACAATAAGCTCCTTCTGAGCAATCCTTACTTCTTCTTCTTCTCAATTTCCCAGGTGCCTCAGTCAAACCAAAGGTAAAAATTTCCCAGACCTTATATTTCCCAGATGCGACACTTGTTTATATATGACAATATTCTGTTTATTTTATACAAACATTTGTTTGATTCTTTTGCAAATGCCTCCTGACAGGATTTAAAAGGAAATCTAAAACACAGCAAAGAAAACACTAAACAAATATAGAAAAATGTGAGGAAAGAAACACAATAAATGAATATATCATAGATCCAGAAAGTAAGATGAATTTACTGCATTAATCCATACCACAGTTATTTATAGATTACCTACAGTGGAGATAGAGTAGAAAACAAACCAGAAAAAATGATCTGTCTTTCATGGAATGTACTTTATGGCAGGTGAAATCTGATCATATAAGGTAGTTACAAGTATAATGAATAAAGCCAAGTAATATAAAAAATGACAAAGGAAGGCATCATTTTAGATGGAGTTCTCAAATAAGTCTGTTCTGTTGTAAAGTCATTTGAGATGAGACCTGAATGAAGTGAGAAGAGGTCATCTTTTGGGGAAACAGTGTTCCACGCAGAAGGAGACACATTTGGAAAAGGGCCTGGGACGAGGTCACATTTTGTGTGTTTCCATGGACAGCAAGAAAGCTAGAGTGAATGGAGCGCAGTAAACATGGCATAAGATGAAATGAGAGAAAAAGGCAAGGTCTAATTTACCTTGTAGGCCATGGTGAAGATGTTCTATTTTGTTGTGAGAACAATAGGAAGCCAAAAAGATTTGAAACATGGAAAAGACAGGATGTTACTTAAGGTTTTCAAAGTTCATTTTGGATACTGTGTGAAAAAAAATAACAGTAGAGGAAGTGTGAATTTGAAATTTGTAGCAGCCTATTCAAGAAAGGAAAGCCAGACCAATTTTGCTTTTAATATTGACAAACAAGATAAAGATAGACTAAAAGCTCGAGAAAGATAGCGTTTCCTGCGCCTTCCAGCAGACAAGCATGTTTTAGAGGTCCTTATTACATAAGAACTATATCTTAAAACACAGCTGTATCATTATTTTCTAAATGTCTCTGAATTCATTTTGTCTTGGTCTTGAGCTATTTAGAAGACAGAATATTAAAACTTTTTATCTCCCACCACCTCCACCCCTCACCAATTGTTTGGGTTATTTTCACTTTACCAACATGTTGGAGAGATACATGGATTTTTACTGAAGATTTTCCAGGGGAGACAGAAGATTTTAGATTATATGCAACATAGCACTAAATCTCATAAACATACATTTGACAAATCTTCCCAGATGCACCAGCACTTAGAATGCCCTCCTTCTATACCATTCCTGCAAAAAATCTAACATCATTGGCTCCTGTTAGCCCAACTCCCACATTCATTGCCTAATGCTTTAAATTTCCAACAAATTTTATTATGCAGAACAATTGAACTTGATTCCAGCGCCCTGAAATTGAATAGCCTCTTATGAGCACCTAGTCAACAAAAGAACTTTCAGATACTGAAAGGCACTCTCTTTAAAAAGTAGTATAGTGATTTAAAGCGTGTATTCCTGATTTAGATTTCATGAAAGATTTCCTCTTTACATGCTCTATGCATTACAATCCCTCTCTGTGTCTTAATTTCTTCACCTTTAAAATGGATATTGAGATAATAGATATAATCTTAAAAGTATAACAAAATATAATACATGCAAAATACTTGACACAGCACCTGGCATAAGCTAATGTAATGAATAAATATTAGTTATATTTGTAACTATTTTTTAACGTTTAGTTTCATTTAGTTTCTTGTATGTAAGTATAATTTATTTATATTTATATTTATAAAATAGAGAAATTTCTCTGAAAATGTCAATGCAGAAGTTCCTCTTATCATGAAAATTTTTATTTTTTGATACTTTGTTAAGATTAGAAGATATATTAACCTTCAGGATCAGTAGAACACTCAATGCTATTCTGCTAATTGCCTTTGCTAATAAATACCTATTTGATATAAGATTATTTGAAGTTAAGATATAATAAGGAATACAGGGCTAAAGATAGTAAGATGTTCCATACTATAAACTCTACAGAGGATGCCTAACAGGTAGGTGAGCCATAAAACTAAGTTCAAATTTCAGCTCTGTCACTTACTATGCAGTTTTAGTCATGTTACTTAACCATCAAAAGCACTGTTTCATCATTTGTAAGATGTAGTTACCATGAGTAAATATCTTCCAAAAAATAAGAGTTCAACACATATTTTCTAAACTAAATTGAATGTTATCTTTTAACACACTATTCACTCAGAATTTTTCACATTCTTGAGCAGCAATTTAAATTCTTTTTGTTAAAATTATTTTCTAAGTTGAAAATAGTTTCTAAAATAAGGATTTTAGATTATACTTATTTACAAGAAACTAAATGTTAAGGATTTTAGCTCTTTTTACTTAAAATCTTTGAGGGCAAGAAGACGTCCTGAACCAAAACCCTGCAGACATACAAGGTTGCAAAGAGAGAAGCTTGTCCTTTGAGCTTCTTATTTTTCATTTCTTTCTCTAGGCCCAAGTGGGATATTTCCAGATTTTGCAAACAAACCATATGTTCCCAATGCCTTAATATTAAAAGCTGTCTCATCTTGCTTTTCAAAGGTGATATTTATAGTTCTCTGTTCTACATGTGAGTTGTTAAGAATTTATCCATGATCATTAGCATTTATTAAAATATTTCTACCAGGTTTCATATAGCAAATTCTATTTGTAAGTTAGTGCTCCTAGCTGAAATTTCTGGGTACAGCAGGAATTTCCGTAACCTTGATTTTAATTTTTTTCTTATTTTATGTGGTTCTTCATTAAATAATAGTATCATTTAGATTTTCAGAACATCACTACGAACATGAGAAGAAGAAAGGAGAGTAGGATTAGTTTACTGAATGACATGGGATATTGGTACAAGACAAATTAAGGGAGGTAGACATAGTATATGCAAAAGATATAAATTGCCATGCTAATTTATGTTTTTGTTTGAAACCCAAAAAAGTATATGTCTTATCTTGTAATTTTTTCTACATGTTAATATTAAAATAAAATTGTATCTCCTGGGCAAGTGACAACTCTTAGTTGAGGAATTTTGAAGTGTCAAGCTCTGAAAATTTGTTACAAATATTCCATTAAATAAATATTCCTTATACAAATAACTAAAGATTTGGTTGTAATTCATTATGCACTTAGTATATTACACACTTAATTTATGACAGTAATAGTTCAAGGGTCTTTGAAGCATCAACAATATTTTATTTATGTATGGTACATTAGATTTTTTCAAAGTACTTCACTTACAGTTTCTCATTAGTTCATAGACTTTACCAAATTACCTATGACATGATTTCTGTGTTAACCCTTATCCTTATACAGGTCATTTCATAAACCATATTTGTCAAAACTGAGCACTTAATTAAATATTGAAAACTGCTATTATATAGCTTTAGGAAAAAGGTAATGTCTGCAAGGTAAGTAAATGTATGCCTGAATTTTTCTTTATTTGAATGTTAGTTGGTTTAAAACAGAAGTTGGGAAACTATGGCCATTGGGAAAAGGCCTCTGCACCTGTTTTTGTAAATAAGGATTCACTGGAACACAGCCATGCTCATTCATTGACATATTATCTATTGTTGCTTTTATGCTACAATGTCAAGGACGAGTAGTTATGGAATAGGAGGTATGATCCACAGAACTTAAATACTGTTTTTTCCTTTACACAGTAAGTTTGTTGAGCCCCAATTTAGAGGTTGCTGGATAGAATGAAAAGCAAATGACTTGGCAAAGAAAATGCTTTATACTCTTCAAGCTTAAATAAAGCTGAAGTACAGAACTATTGAGTATCCTAGCAAGAAACAGAATAATTTGACCCAAACTTCAAATAAACTGAGCTTAATAAATAAACTATGAGTAAAGGTGAATCAACAAAGGATATTGAAGTAACCATCTAGCAACTGTAGAAACCCATCACTACCACTAGTCCTTCAGGGGAAAGGGGAGGAAGGAATGTTTCAGGAGTCCAATGAGCATGGGAAATAGAAAATAAGGGATTCCCAGCAGGAACTGTCATCATGAGGAGACCTAACCACTGCCGAAACTGAAGAGAGTGGGAAATAAATACTCCTATGTCTCTTTTCTTCTGCTTCACTATTCCGCTGGTGTCATCTACTGGCCGAATGGATGGTGAGACAGCCTAGGGGGCAGTGCCCAGGGTTCAGCCTACAGGATCACAGTTCATGTACAAAAGGATAGAAAACTATTTGAACAGAGGCAGAGAGAACCAGAAACTGGCACAAGTGACCAGCTGCTCAACTAGATTAATAGATCTTACTAGATTAGTGTGATCTCTGAATTTATCCTTTGTTTTGATTTAATAACTTAAAAAAGAATAAAATAATGCATAAGAATATTGGATTAGAATAATAATTTTAAAAGGAAGTGTTATGAGTGAAAGCAACTTGGGAAATGAGAATAGTGACAGATTAATGGCAAAGAGCACATTTTAAAACCTTACTGCCGTGAACAGACATTTCTATCATTTTAAATAAAATTGTATTTATATGTTTAGTTTGGCTTATTTGTTTTTAAACGTACTTTTTATAGAAAATTCTGATTATACACTTATTAGATACCTTTACTTGGATGATTCAATAAATCCAGGGATGTCAAGATATCCTCTTCTATTGTGTGCTGTCGGTCCATAGCACCAACATCAGTTAGGTTACATAAGCCAGAAATATAAGAGACATTTTTGACATCTTCATCTCTCTTACAAGTTGTCAGCAATATTTGTTAGTTTTACTTTCTAAATATATCTTATATTTCTCCACTTCTGTCCATCTCTACTGCCAATACTCTAGAGCGACTTTCATCTCTTACCAGGATTGCTTATTAACTGATCCCCATTTATCAACTCAGACCTGCACAAATTGTAGACCATTTATTTTTAAACTGTCAAAACTGAAATATTTCCCTTAAAATTCTTCAGCAAGATTTGCTCCTTAGAATCTGAACCAAAATCTTATAAAATTATGGGTCTAAATCCTGCCTTCCTGGCAAGCTTCCTCTCCCATAATTTGCATTTAAACCTTTGCAGCCCAGACACTCAGCTCCTTTAGTTCTTCACAGTTATACCACATTCACGCCCACCATAAGGCCTTTGCACAGGTTGTTCCTTTCATCTGAAATGATACGTTCCCAATGCAGCCACCTTCTACTTGGTTGAGTTAACTCTTTCTAATCCTTTAGCTCTCAGCTAGGTGAAACTTCCTCAGGGAAATACTTCTTTAATTACTTCCAGATTATTTGTAATATTTTTTCATAGACCCATGTTATTTTCAGTTTGCAGTTATACATAACCAAGAGGATGATTTGGTTAACATCTAAGAAGATAATGTAAGTTTCATAGAGTCCAGACATGTTTTTGATCACCAATTTATCCTTAGCACCTAGCACAAAGTATAAATTGAACGGGTTCTCAGTAATTACATGATACATGAATAGGTGTTTTTATGCAAGTGGAATATGCATATTGAGTTGCTAAGAGATGGAATGTTCTGGTTTAAAGCTAGATTTGCAAATTCAAATCTACTCTTCTATAGTCAGCTTTGTGTTGCAGTTGGGGTTAGATGGCAAACGAGTTTTCCTTTGTAAACTGGCTTCCTGCCAATATGGAGAACTAGAGAAAAATTGGAAGCCAGGAGAAAGGAAAGAGGGATTTTCCCCTTCCTGTTAACTTTTATTTTTACTTTTCGTGGCTTTTCTGAGATATGACTGACATACAAAAAGCTGTTCAATGCATACAACTTGATGTGTTTTCAGATAAGTACACACTGTCAAACTACCAATGCCATAAATGTATTCATCTTCTCCTAAAGTCTTCTTTCACTCTTCCCATTTTATTTTTCTCCTTTTATGGTAAAAGCATTTAATATAAGGTCTATCCTCTTAGAAAATTTTTAAATATGTGCTTTAAACTGGGCCAATAGGAGAGCAGTGAATTGTGGGTTTGGGTGTTTTCCCTGTCAACATTACCATCTGTAAACTTTTGGAATGACTTACTCCACACATACATCATGTGATATTTTTCATCACCAAGGAATTCATTTTACTGCAAAACTGGTACAGCAATGGTCATTCCCATAGAATCACTGGTCTTACCACAAAACCCACCACTCTGAAGAAGCTGGTATGAAAGAATGGATTTTTTAAAAGCCTATTAAAGGCTCGGTTATGGTGCTAGTTTTAAAATCAATGCCTTGAAATATTGAGCACTGTGATGATTATTAGGTGGCAACTTGATTGGATTGAAGGATGCCTAGATAGGTAATTAAGTATTGTTTCTGGATGTGTCTGTGAGGGTGTTGCCAGGGAGATTAACATTTGAGTCAGTGCACTGGGAAAGGAAGACCCACCCTTAGTGTGGATGGGCACCATCCAATCAGCTGCCAGCGCAACTAGAACAAAGCAGGCGGAAGAAGGTGGGATAACCTGGCTTGCTGGGTCTTGTGGCTTTCAACTTTCTCCAGTGCTGGATACTTCCGTACGTTCCTCTTGCCCCTGGACATCAGACTCCAGGTTCTTTGACCTTTGGACTCTTGGACTTACAGTGGTTTGCTGGGGGTTTCTTGGGCCCTCTGGCCTCAGACTGAGGGCCGTACTGTTGGCTTTCCTACTTTTGAGGCTTTTGGATCAGACTGAGCCACTACTGGTTTCTTTCTTCCTCTGCTTGCAGATGGCTTATAAGATGCCTTGTGATCTTGTGAGCCAATTCTCCTTAATAAACTCCCTTTTATATACACATATATCCTATTAATTCTGTCCCTCTGGAGAATCCTACTACAGGCACTCTCTTATATAATATATTGTATATCTAACCGGCAATCAATACACAGTGTTCTTTTTTTTTTCAGAAGAAGTAAAAATGACTCTTCTTGCTATTACACCTAATAATTCATTCAGATAATTTTTATTCCTGACACAGAAATTTGGGACTACTGCTTTGGGGTCTTAATTATCAGGAGAGGAAAGCTTTTATCAGAACACATAACAATGGCTCCATTGATCTCAAAGTTAAGATCACCACTTCGCCATTTTGGGCTCTATGTCAATTAACCAGTACATAAAGAAGAAGATAATAGAAATAATGGTTCCTGATTATTAAGAATAAAACAGAGGGGGAGGTTCCAAGATGGCCAAATAGGAACAGCTCCAGTCTACAACTCCCAGTGTGAGCGACGCAGAAGACGGGTGATTTCTGCATTTCCAACTGAAGTACCAGGTTTATCTCACTGGGGCTTGTCGGACAGTGGGTGCATGGACCATGAGTCAAAGCAGGGCGAGGCACCTCCTCACCTAGGAAGCGCAAGGGGTCAGGGAATTCCCTTTCCTAGCAAAGGGAAGCTGTGACAGACGACACCTGGAAAATCGGGTCACGTCCACCCTAATACTGCGCTTTTCCAACAGTCTTTGCAAACGGCACACCAGGAGATTATATCCCCTGCCTGGCTCGGAGGTCCCACACCTACAAAGCCTTGCCCACTGCTAGCACAGCTGTCTGAGATCAAACTGCAAGGTGGCAGTGAGGTTGGGGGAGGGGCATTCACCATTGCTGAGGCTTGAGCAGGTAAACAAAATGGCCAGGAAGCTCAAACTGGGTGGAGCCCACTGCAGCTCAAGGAGGCCTGCCTGCCTCTGTAGACTCCACCTCGGAACAGGGCATAGCTGAACAAAAGGTAGCAGAAACTTCTGCAGACATAAACGTCCCTGTCAGCTTTGAAGAGAGTAGTGGTTCTCCCAGCACAGAGTTGGAGATCTGAGAACAGTCAGACTGCCTCCTCAAGTGGGTCCCTGACCCCCAAGTAGCCTAACTGGGAGGCACCTCACAGTAGGGGCCAAATGACACCTCATATGGCTGGGTGCCCCTCTGAGACGAAGCTTCCAGAGGAGTGATCAGGCAGCAACATTTGCCATTTTACAATATTTGCAGTTCTGCAGCCTCCGCTGCTGATACCCAGGCAAACGATCTGGAGTGGACCTCCAGGAAATACCAACAGACCTGCAGCTGAGGGTCCTGACTGTTAGAAGGAAAACTGACAAATGGAAAGGACATCCACACCAAAACCCCATCTGTACGTCACCATCATCAAGACCAAAGGTAGATAAAACCACAAAGATGGAGAGAAACCAGAGCAGAAAAGCTGAAAATTCTAAAAATCAGAGCGCATCTTCTCCTCCAAAGGAACACAGCTCCTTGCCAGCAATGGAACAAAGCTGTGTGCTGTGTGAAGCATGACTTTGACGAATTGAGAGAAGACGGCTTCAGAACATCGGTAATAACAAACTTCTCAGAGCTAAAGGAAGATGTTCAAACACATCATAAAGAAGCTAAAACCTTGAAAAAAAATTGGACAAATTGCTAACTTGAATAAACAGCATAGAGAAGACCTTAAATGACCTGATGAAGCTGAAAACCATGGCATGAGAACTACGTGACACATGCACAACCTTCAGTAGCCTGTTCGATCAAGTGGAAGAAAGGGTATCAGTGATTGAAGATCAAATTAATGAAATGAAGCAAGAAGAGAAGTTTAGAGTAAAAAGAGTAAAAAGAAATGAACAAAGCCTCCAAGAAATATGGGACTATGTGTAAAGACCAAATCTACGTCTGATTGGTGTGCCTGAAAGTGATGGGGGGAATGGAACCAAGTTGGAAAATATTCTGCAGGATATTATCCAGGAGAACTTCCCCAACCTAGCAAGGCAGGCCAACATTCAAATTCAGGAAATACAGAGAATGCCACAAAGATACTCCTCAAGATGAGCAACTTCAAGACACATAATTGTGAGATTCACCAAAGTTGAAATGAAGGAAAAAAATGTTAAGGGCAACCAGAGAGAAAGGACGGGCTACCCACAAAGGGAAACCCATCAGACTAACAGCAGATCTCTCGGCAATAGTCAACATTCTTAAAGAAAAGAATTTTCAACTCAGAATTTCATAGCCAGCCAAACTAAGCTTCATAAGTAAAGGAAAAATAAAATCCTTTACAGACAAGCAAATGCTGAGAGATTTTGTCACCACCAGGCCTGCCTTACAAGATCTCCTGAAGGAAGCATTAAACATGGAAAGGAACAACCAGTAGCAACCACTGCAAAAACAGGCCAAATTCTAAAGACCATCGAGGCCAGGAAGAAACTGCATCAACTAATGAGCAAAATAACCAGCTAACATCATAATGACAGGATCGAATTCACACATAACAATATTAACTTTAAATGTAAATGGGCTAAATGCTCCAATTAAAGGATTCAGACTGGCAAATTAGATAAAGAGTCAAGACCCATCAGTGTGCTGTATTCAGGAGACCCATCTCATGTACAGAGACATACATAGGCTCAAAATAAAGGGATGGAGGAAGATCTACCAAGCAAATGGAAAAAAAAAAAAAAAAGGCAGGTTTTGCAATCCTAGTCTCTGATAAAACAGACTTTAAACCAACAAAGATCAGAAGAGACAAAGAAGGGCATTACATAATGGTAAAGGGATCAATTCAACAAGAAGAGCTAACTCTCCTAAATATATATGCACCCAATACAGGAGCACCCAGATTCATAAAGCAAGTCCTTAGAGACCCACACAGAGACTTAGACTCCCACACAATAATAACGGGAGACTTTAACACCCCACTGTCAACATTAGATAGATCCACGAGACAGAAAGTTAACAAGGATATCCAGGAATTGAACTCAGCTCTGCACCAAGCAGACCTAGTAGACATCTACAGGACTCTCCACCCCAAATCAACAGAATATACATTCTTCTCAGCACCACATCACACTTACTCAAAAATTGACCACATAGTTGGAAGTACAGCACCCCTCACCAAAGGAAAAAGAACAGAAATTATAACAAACTGTTTCTCAGACCACAGTGCAATCAAACTAGAACTCAGGACTAAGAAACTCAATCAAAATCGCTCAACTACATGGAAACTGAACAACCTGCTCCTGAATGACTACTGGGTATATAACAAAATGAAGGCAGAAATAAAGATGTTCTCTGAAACCAATGAGAACAAAGACACAACATACCAGAATCTCTGGGACACATTTAAAGCAGTGAGTAGAGGGACATTTACAGCACTAAATGCCCACAAGAGAAAGTAGGAAAGATCTCAAATTGACACTCTAACATCACAATTAAAAGAACTAGAGAAGCAAGAGCAAACACATTAAAAAGCTAGCAGAAGGCAAGAAATAACTAAGATCAGAGCAGAACTGAAGGAGATAGAGACACAAAAAAATAAAACCTTCAAAAAATCAATGAATGCAGGAGCTGGTTTTTTGAAAAGATCAACAAAATTGATAGATTGCTAGCAAGACTAATAAAGAAGAAAAAAGAGAAGAACCAAATAGATGCAATAAAAAATGATAAAGGGGATATCATCACCGATCCCACAGAGACAGAAACTACCATCAGAGAATACTATGAACACCTCTACACAAATAAACTAGACAATCTAGAAGAAATGGATAAATTCCTGGATATATACACCCTCCCAAGACTAAACCAGGAAGAAGTTAAATCCCTGAAGAGACCAATAACAGGCTCTGAAATTGAGGCAATAATTAAGAGCCTACCAACCAAAAAAAAAAAAAAAAATCCAGGACCACACAGATTCACAACTGAATTCTACCAGAGGTACAAAGAGAAGCTGGTACCATTCCTTCTGAAACAAGTCCAATCAATAGAAAAAGAGGGAATCCTCCCTAACTCATTTTATGAGGCCAGCATCATCCTGATACCAAAGCTTGGCAAAGATACAACAACAAAGAAAAGAGAATTTTAGACCAATATCCCTGATGAACATCGATGCAAAAATCCTCAATAAAATACTGGCAAACCGAATCCAGCAGCATATCAAAAAGCTTATCCACCATGATCAAGTGGGCTTCATCCCTGGGATGCAAGGCTGGTTCAACATACACAAATCAATAAATGTAATGCATTATAAAACCAAAAACAAAAAGCACATGATTATCTCAATAGATGCAGAAAAGGCCTTTGACAAAATTCAACAGTGCTTCATGCTAAAAACTCTCAATAAATTAGCTATCAATGGAACGTATCTCAAAATAATAAGAGCTATTTATGACAAATGCACAGCCAATGCCATACTTAATGGGTAGAAACTGGAAGCATTCTCTTTGAAAACTGGCAGAAGACAGGGATGCCCTCTTTCACCACTCCTATGCAACATAGTGTTGGAAGTTGTGGCCAGGGCAATCAGGCAGGAGAAAGAAATAAAGGGTATTCAATTAGGAAAAGAGGAAGTCAAATTGTCCCTATTTGCAGATGACATGATTGTATATTTAGAAAACCCCATCATCTCAGCCCAAAATCTCCTTAGGCTGATAAGCAACTTCAGAAAAGTCTCAGGATACAAAATCAATGTGCAGAAATCACAAGCAATCATATACACCAAAAACAGACAGAGTCAAATCATGAATGAACTCCCATTCACAACTGCTTCAAAGAGAATAAAATACCTAGGAATCCAACTTACAAGGGATGTAAAGGACCTCTTCAAGGAGAATTACAAACCACTGCTCAATGAAATAAAAGAGGACACAAACAAATGGAAGAACATTCCATGCTCATGGATAGGAACAATCAGTATCTTGAAAATGGCCGTACTGCCCAAGGTTATTTATAGATTCAATGCCATCCCCATCAAGCTACCAATGACTTTCTTCACAGAATTGGAAAAAAAATACTTTTAAGTTCATAAGGAGCCAAAAAAGAGCCTGCATTGCCAAGACAATCCTAAGCCAAAAGAACAAAGCTGGAGGCACCACGCTACCTGACTTCAAACTGTACTACAGGCTACAGTAACCAAAACAGCATGGTACTGGTACCAAAACAGAGATATAGACCAATGGAACAGAACAGAGCCTGTCTCTTATACACATCTAGATGTGTATAAGAGACAGGTATATATCCAAAGGATTATAAATCATGCTGCTATAAAGACACATGCACACGTATGTTTATTGCAGCACTATTCACAATAGCAAAGACTTGGAACCAAACCAGATGTCCATCAATGATAGACTGGATTAAGAAAATGTGGCACATATACACCGTGGAATACTATGCAGCCATAAAAAAAGATGAGTTCATGTCCTTTGTAGGGACATAGATGAAGCTGGAAACCATCATTCTGAGCAAACTATCGCAAGGAAAGAAAACAAAACACCACATGTTCTCACTCATAGGTGGGAACTGAACAGTGAGAACACTTGGACACAGGGTGGGGAACACCACACACTGGGGCCTGTCGTGGGGTAGGGGAAGGGAGGAGGGATAGCATTAGGAGATAAACCTAATGTAAATGACGAGTTAATGGATGCAGCACATCAACATGGCACATGTATACATATGTAACAAACCTGCACGTTGTGTACATGTACCCTAGAACTTACAGTATAATTTTTTTAAAAAGCATAAAATAGATTTTCTCTATATAATGACTTTGTCTGAAACACTGGGAATTCTATCAGATGGTTGTTACTCCCATATCCAAAGATAAAATTTAATGGAAAACCACTGAGGGGGAAAAGTGATTTTTTTCTAGTTAATCATCAGGTAAAGAATCACGACGATAGAAATTGTTGACTTAAGGGAAAATGGAATGACCTATGGAATGAGTTATAAATATCAACTACAACTTTAGGCCGTTTGTAGAAAAAAAGACAGTAGTAGCTTTATATACCATCTCTTTTGCTTATTATATACATATGTATTTGTGTATGTTAACTAATTTGATTTTTCCTTTCCCTTTCCTCTTATTATTTCATATAATGATTATTGGAAATTGTCAATGTTAGAATTTATTATTTAGTTTTCCATACATTCAAGTAGAGCTGTGACTGAATAAGAGGAGTATTATCATTGCTTGGGGATGGAGACAGGTACTGTTGGAATTCTGTGTCTATCCTTTCTGGAATGAGGATGAGTAGTACATCTTTGTTTGTACAAAGGCTACTTGATTCTTGTTAAAGAGAAGCATATAAGGTTGTTCAAATAAATGTATATAAATGCTTAATAACTAAAACAGTGAACTGTGCTTCTTTTTAGGCTCTTGTCTCTGGTCCAAATCTACTCTTCTGTCCTCATTTTGCGATGTTGGGCTGAGGTGCAGTAGTGTGATAGAGCCAAATCATAGCAACACACAAGAGCCAATTGTCAAATTTTCAGGAATTTTGAGAGCTAGCTGTTAAATAGTTATTATTTTAAAAATATGTAAATCTAATATTAAATACTAAATATAAAAAATGAATACTCAAAACATTACTACTTAAGTACTGCATCTTATTATCTACTTTGAAGTAATTTACATCAACTGTATTTGTATTGTATCTGAGTAATATCTTTGTACTGTTTCATCATGTTGATATATTGAAATCAATTATGATGGAAATATGTTCACCATAAAAATAGGCAAGCTCTAAAAATAAGGGCTTTTTCAGAATCTGTTAAACATATAGCAGTATACCACTAATTGGGACGCTGTAATAAAATTTTATTTATCAGTTAACCATCTTAATAGGTTGTGACAATAGATGCCATTAGCACAGGGATATTGAAAGGCGGAATGGTAAGAGAAATTTCCTTCTTCTTGTTTGATTGCTATTCTTGTTGGTAATTTAATGCCAATGTAAGCACTTCACCCTGGCAGCAGCAGTTGGCTCTAATCTTCAGCTTATTTCAACACTGCTAGTACCACATTGGATTCCAAAGAGTAATAGTTTGAAATCTTAGAGATAGGATGATAAAATGTAGTTATTTCTCAGTTATATTGTGGGTTCAGTTCCAGGATACCATAATAAAGTGAATATCACAAGTAAGTGAGTCACACGACTTTTTATTTCTCAGTGCATATAAAAGCTATATTTACACTATAGTGTAGCTATTAAATGTGCAATGGTATTTTGTCTAAAATATGTGTATTCCTTAATTTAAAAATACTGTATTGCTAAAAAATGTTAACAGTCATCCGAGTCTTCACTGAGTCATAATGCTTTTCTTTGTTGGAGAGCCTTCCTCAGTGATGTTGGTTGCAGACTGATTAGGGTGTGCTTGCTGAAGGTTGACATGGCTGTGGCATTTCTTAAAATAAGATAACAATGAAGTTTGCCACATCAATTGACTCTTATTTTCACAAAAGATTCCTCTACAGCATGCAAATGCTTTTTGAAAGTAGAACTTCTTTCAAAATTGGAGACAATCATCTCAAACTCTCCACTGTTTTATCAACTAAGTTGATGTAATACTCTACATTCTTTGTTATCATTTCAACAATGTTCACAGCATTTTCCTCAGAAGTAGATTCTATCTCAAAAAACCATTTTCTTTGCTCATCCATAAGAAGCAACTTTTAATCCATTCAAGTTTTTAATCATGATTTTATAGCAATGCAGTCATATCTTCAGGCCTACTTTTAGTTCTATTTCTTGCTATTTTCACTTCATCTGCAGTTACTTCCTACACTGAAGCCTTGAACCTCTCAAAGTCATCTATGAGGGTTGGAATCAACTTCTTCCAAAGTCGTATTGATGATGGTACTTTGGCTTCTTCCCATGAATCACAAATGTTGTTAATGGCATCTAGAAGGGTCAATACTTTCCAGAAGATTTTTTGCTTACTTTGCCCAGATACATCAGGGATATCACTCTGTACTCCAGATACAGCCTTACAAAATGTATTTCTTAAATAACAAGACTTGAAAGTCAAAATCACTCTTTTATCCATGGGCTGCACAATGGATGTTGTGCTGACAGGCATATCACATCAGTCTTCTTGCATATCTCCACCAGAGCTCCTGAATGACCATGTGCATTGTCAAGGAGAAGTAATACGTTGAAAGAATATTTCTTTCTGAGTAGTAGATCTCAACAGCGAGCTTAAAATATTCAGTAAATCATGCTGTAAAGAGGTATTTTTATAGCATGCTGGGCTTCATTGTACCATTATGGAGCATGGGCAGAGCAGATTTAGCATAATCCTTAAGGGCCCTAGAGTATTCAGAATGGTAAATGAGCATTTGCTTCAACTTAAGGTTACCAGCTGCATTGGCCCCTAACAAGACAGTCAGGCTGTTCTTTGAATCTTTAAAGCCAGATATTGACTTCTCCTCTCTAGCTAAGAAAGTCCTAGATGGCATTCTCTTCCAATAGAAGGTTTATTTTGTCTATACTGAAAATCGGTTGTATAGTGTAGCCGTCTTCATCAGTGGTCTTAGCTAGATCTTATGGATAACTTTGCTGCAGCTTCTACATCAGCATTTGCTGCTTCACCTTATGCTTTTGTGTTATGGAGATGGTCACTTTCCTTAAACCTCATTAACCCACCTCTGCTAGTTTCAGACTTTTCTTCTGCAGCTTCCTCGCATTCAAAAATTTGAAGAGCGAGTTAGGGCCTTGCTCTGGATTAGGCTTTGTTGTGGTTGATTTATCTTCTATCCAGACTACTAAAACTTTCTCCATATTAGCAACAAGGCTGTTTTGCTTTCTTATCAGGCATGTGTTCCCTGGAGTAGCACTTTTAATTCCTTTCAAGAACTTTTCCTTTATATGCAGAACCTGACTAACTGTTTGGCTCTAGAGGACTACCTTTTGGCTTGTCTCAGCTTTCAACATGCCTTCCTCATTAATCTTAATCATTTCTAGTATATTACTTCAAGTGAGAAATGTGTGACTATTCCTTTCACTTGAACACTTAGAGGCCGTTGTAGCATTATTAATTGGCCTAATTTCAATGTTACTGTGTTTCTGGGAATACAGAAGCTCAAGAGGAGGAGAGAAATGAGGGAATGGCCAGTTGGTGGAGCAGTCAGAACACACACATTTACTGATTCAGTTTACCATCTTATATGGGTGTGGTTCATAGTGCCTGAAAACAATTACGTTAGTAACATCAAAAATCACTAATCACAGATCACTGTAACAGATAAAATAATAATGAAAAAGCTTGAAATATTATGGTAATTAACAAAAGGTTACACAGAGTTACAAAGTGAGCACACTGTTGAAAAAATGGTACCTATAGACTTGTTTAATGCAGGGTTGCCACAAACCTTCAATTTGTAAAACACACAATATCTGTGAAGCATAATAAAATGAGGTATGCCTATATGCCTAATTCCTATTGAACTTTTCACCTTTGACCCAACTATTCAAAAAGAGACCCAGTCTGGTTTTGACAGTTCTTACCTAAATTGGATTCTATTTAATCATGTTATATTTTTATTATTATTCATGATAATTTGACATTTAGTATACAATATTTGATGGATGTTATATGCTAAATATACTAATGTCACAAATTTCTCAGATCTTTTTGGTCCTGTTTCCTTCTCTTCTCCTCCTGAAGTTACTTCTTAAAACACACAGAATTATTTCTTCTGTAGCTAAAAACAAATGTTATCTTTAAAATTGTTTATTATTTTCTTCATACCCAAAATAGACTCCATGAACACCTCTCCTTCATTTACATGAAAAAATATTTGAAAATTAATTATAATAATCAATGTCAACAGATTTATAGAAATGTTTAATTATTTTTTCATGAGTGAATATTTTAAATTACTGATAATTGAATCACACACCCACACAGTGAAACAATCACATCATTCTTATTGTGAAGTATAATAGTGAAAGTTAGGCCAGATGGTCTTGTCTTATTTTCTTCATTTTTTTCTTTTTTTTTTTTTTTTTGTTAAGATTCATACCTAGTTAGAGAAGCCTTTTGTGTGAACTCTTATATGATGACATAATTTCTCTGTTAATTATCAACAATACAAAGTTAACAATAATCCTTTATTTTTGTCATACATGAAGCCTTGCTCATATAATATTTGTTCACATTTTTCTGCTATAATGTCTTCCAGTAACAGTGTGTTAATGTGTATACATCCAATGCGTGTAAGCAAAGCTTTCTTCTTTTTCATACTGCTATTTATTACATTTAGTGATTAGCTATTCAGTGGGAAGCACTAGTAAAAGTTACTAAATTTTCATATTTTGCAAGTGACTACTGACAAATATAATGTAAATATAGTCTTTACAAATATAAAAAATGTCAGCTTTCAGCAATATATCAGGCTTGTAAACATATAATGTAAATTACCGTTATTTTCCTTAGACTTCATTTTGTAGTATTATTTTCCATCTTCTGAAATATAGAGCTTCGTTAATGCAATGGAAGCCTCACTAATACAGCCATTCATCACTTAACAACAGAGATATATTCTGAGAAATGCATTATTAGGCAATTTCATCCTTGTGCAAACACTGTAGAGTGCACTTACACAAACCTATGGTATAGCGTACTGCATACGTGGGCTTTGTGGACTAGCCTACTGCTCCTAGGCTACAAACCTATACAACATGTTACCGTACTGAATTTTGAAGACAAGAGTAACATAATGGTAAGTATCTGTGTATCTAAACATCTCTTAACAAAGAAAAGGTACTGTAAAAATAGAATATCATAATCTTATGGGACCACCTTCATATATGTGGTTCATCATTGACTGAAGTGTCATTATGTGACACATGGCTTATTAAAATAATTTAGCACCTATTCTGCCTTCAGAAAGATCTTAAACAAAGTTATCCCATATATGCAAAACACTAATGTACCAAGGCACTGAAATTTTAACTCTCTAAAAAGGAAAATGGCTTATTACTGGCAGTTCAGGTAGATCAGGAGAGAGCTGGTTAAAGGCCTATAATTGATTTAAGAAGGGACTATAAAATCAAGAAGTTTTAATAATGTCTTCTCATATATTATGTTAAGAATCATAAGAAGTATCTGGGAAATAGAATGAAACTAAGGTAATTAAATAATCAAGTGACCTGGTCCACTTGTGTTTATTCAGGTTATTCAGAGATTCCCCAGGCATATCATGTTAACTTGATCACACTTAATATTCATCAATAAAATAATTTATTTCTAGAAAATTTTTTTTCTTAAACCTATAAGAAAAAATCAGGATATTATGAATTTATGGGTCTTTGTGTTTTCTCTTGATGTTTCTAAATATGAAAACCCTCCTAGAATTCATAGAGTAGAAGGATTTATCATTGCTAGTATTTTAATCATTCATTTTTTTTGCCTAGTGCATTGTTATTTTTAAGGAAAACTATCTTGTTGAGGTAAATTTAATATTATATACTATGCAAATTTCCATGCAATAAATTCACACCAGATATACACCAAAAATGGTATACAATTTTTCAAGCTTTGACAAATGGGTGTGGTTGGATAACACTATATTCAGGACGTTACATTTCATCACCCTCAAAATCTTTGCTCATGTCCCTATGCAGACAATCTTCCTCCCAACTCCAGCTGCTGGCAATATTTAATCAGTAATCTGTCCCCATAGTTTTTTCTATTTCCTAGTGTCTCATCAATGGAGTATGAAATTAATCATGTTATTGCAAATATCACTAGTATGTTTCTTTAAATTACTGAAAAATAGTTCACTGTGTGGATGTGCCACAGTCTGTTTATTTCATTCACCAGTTGAATGGTATTTGGATACTTTCCAGTTTTGGTTAAGTGTACATAAAACAACTCTAACATTTATATATAAGTTTTTCTGTGTGAACCCGTGTTTATTCTGTTGGGTAAATACTTAGGAGCAGACTCACTGGTTGGGTGGTAATGTAGGTTTAACTTTAAAAGAAACTGTCAAACTAATTTCCAAGTAGCTATGATGTTTTGCATCCCAGCCAGCACTGTATGAAAGATCTAGCTTCTACAATTTTTTTAGCACTTCCTATTGTCAGTTTTTTGTTTTTGTTTTTTTTTAAATGACCATCCTAAGTATGTTTGTAGTTTATCTCACTGTGGTATTAATTTGTATTCCCTCAATAACTAATAATGTTCAGCATTTTCTCATATGTTTATTTCCCCTTTCTCATACATTTATCATCTGATCAAGCATTCATTAAAACTCTTGCCTATTATTTTGCTTATTTGTTTTCTTATGATTGAGTTGTGAAAGGTTTTTAATATGTTCACAATGTAAGTTTTTTTATTAGATTAGTATTTGGAAATTATTTTCTCTTACTCTGTAGCTGATATTTTTCACTCTCTTAACAGTGTCTTTCAAAGAACAGATGTTTTTAATCTTGATAAAATTAATTCATCAAAGAAATTTCTTATAGATTGTGTTTTTGGTGTCATATCTAAGAAATATTGGTCACAACAATGTTTGTACATTGTTTTCCTACTCATCATGGTCTTATATTTAACAGTTCTATGATGTATGTATGTTGAGTTATTTTTTCATATGGTATAAGGAATGGGTTGAGGCTCATTTTGTTGGATGGATGCCCAATTATTCAATTATTTTTTGAAAAGACTATACTTTTCTATTTACTTAGCTGGCATAATTCTCAAAAATCAATTTATCATATGTGTACGGTTCTATCTATATTCTCTCATATTGGCCATTGCTTATTTACTTAATACTTCCAGCAGCTTTTTTTGTGGATACTTTGAGACTTTTTTTCATAGATGCTGTGTTTAATTTCATGTGTCAACTTGACTGGGCTGTAGGGTACCCAGATATTGGGTCAAATATTATTCTGGGTGTTGCTGGGTATTTGTGGATGAGTTTAACACTAAATTGATAGGCTGAGTAAAGCATGTTGTCCTCTATAATGTGAGTTTGTCTTATCCAATCAGTTGAAAGCTTGAATAGAACAAAAAAAGCTGAGCCTCCTCTGAATAAGAGGCAATTCTTCCTGCCTGATACCCTTGAAACTGAGACATTGGGTTGTTTTCCCATCTTCATACTCAAACTGACACATTAGGTCTTCCTAAGTTTAAAGCCTGCCAGTCTGGAACTGCACCATCAGCTCTCTTGCTTCTGAGGCCCTTGGACTTGAACTGGAACTCTACTTTTGCCTCTTCTGGGTCCTCAGCTTTCTAATTACAGTTCTTGAGACTTGTCAGCCTCCATAATTGTGTGAGCCAATTCATTATAATAAATCTTTTTCTATATACACATAAGTCCTATTAATTCGTTATCGCTGGAGACCCCTAATACAGATTGTGGAATCAATAGTAGTTCTAGAAGAACAGAATACTAAGGTTGAGTTTTCTGAATTGATTGTGGGGTTTCTAGAATTGTCTCTCTAATCTGATTAGATTTAAAGACACTAATGATTCTATTCCCAGTAGTAAAGGCAGCACTGATAGCTCATCTGGCAAGAGGTACTCCTAACATCACTATTGAACTCTCAACAATCACAAATTATGAATCAATCACATATAAGAAGCAAGGATGTGGCTGACTGTGTAGCATCTGATAATTCCAAATGTTAATGAGATTGACTGGTTGCTCATAATGTCACTGGACAAAGTGAGCAAAGAAAAGCAAATGGTCAGGGATTCAAATTTTTAGCTCAGGTGTTGCATAAATTACCTGAAAGCTTCTATGGATGCCCTGAAGGAGAGAGACCTCATCTCCTCAGTAGAGAGTAGAATGGTGGTTCCCAGAGGCTGGGGATAGGGCGAGTAGATGGGGAAAGGCAGATGTTGGTCAAAGGATACAAAGTTTCACTTGGAGAGGAGGAGTAACTTCTGGTTATCCACTGCACAGCATGGTGACTATCATTAATATTAATGTATATTTTTTTAATGGCTAAAGAGAGGATTGTATTCATTTCATATTAAACCTGGGAATATGTTGTTGATGATTTTTTGAGGGATACGTTCATGAGGTATATTGATCTCTAGTTTTCTTACACTAGCCTGATTTTATTTAATAATATTGGCTTGTAAAATTTGTTGGGAAATATTTCCATTTTATATTTTCTGGAATATTTCGCATAGACTTGGCATTTTTTCTTTCTTAAATGTTTAGGGTAATTACGTGTAACAAAAACTTGCATATGTATTCCCTTAAACTAAAAAAAAAGTTGAAATTATTTTAAAAATATGTCAGAAGAGAAGTGTATAAATGTAGATCACTATGGTTGGTAATTGTGTGTGCTCAGTCTTATAACTGTGGTTATAGAAGTGTTAGGGATTTTAGATTTTAGGAATTTAGACATTAGCAATTTTGATCTACAGGAATTTCAATATTCAAGATTATGGCATTTGGGATTGTGTCTTTTGGGATTATGATTCAAAACTGGATGGCCCTCTCCTACCTGCCTTAGGAATGTGAAGTTATCTAGCCTTTCTGGGCATTTCAGCAATATACAGCAAGGGAATTGAAAATGCTCAATCTTTGACAAAGTATTTTTGATTCTGGGACTTTATGTTAAGAATGTTCCAACACAAGGGCCAGTGCAGTGGCTCACACCTGTAATCCCAGTACTTTGGGAGGACAAGGTGGGCAGATCACCTGAGGTCAGGAGTTCGAGACCAGCCTGACCAACATGGAGAAACCCCGTCTCTACTAAAAAAAAAAAAAAAAAGGAAAAAATTAGCCAGCCGTGGTGGCACATGCCTGTAATCCCAGCTACTCGGGAGTCTGAAGCAGGAGAATTACTCAAACCCGGGCGGCAGAGGTTGCAGTGAGTCAAGATCACACCATTGCATTCTAGCCTGGGCAACAAGAGCGAAACTCCATCCACCCCCCGCCTCAAAAAAAAAAAAAAAAAGAATATTCCAACGAATACAAAAATATTTATGTATAGAGATACTTAATTTAGGATTATTTATCATAGGAAAAAAGTTATAAATAATAACTTTTATGTTCTGTAAAATGAAAGAACAGTTACATAAATCATGACTCTAAGATAACTTCAGTGCTGTGTACAGAACTTCAGGAACAGAATCAATTACAGTTGTTGCACCTAAGACTCAGCTTCCTCTGCTGTACACTGGGGATCAGGTGGGGGCCAAGTGAAATCACGGAAGTGCAGGCCCAGCATGCAGGGCACAGGTGGGCACCAGTGAGGGGGCATTGCAGGGCCCCATTCTCCCCACCAAAACTGTGTAGAATGATTCAGAAGGAAATATTTCCAACAGTTAATGAAGACCAACAGCCTCCAGTCTTAAGTAAATAAATAAATATATACATAATAAATATATGTATATAGTAATTAAACAGTGAAGCTAATTTTGATAAAAAAAGATTTTAACTAAAAGTTTAATGTCATTAATTGATTAGGATTATTTTAGTTCACCATTTCTTATTGACTGAGGTTTGAGAGTTATGTCTCTTAAGGAATATGTTCATTCATTTAATTTTGTGGGTCCAAAGTTTTTATTATTTTAATATGTGTGGGTCTTCATTTAGATTATTTTTATCATTCCTGATATTGGTAATATGGTTCCCTCCTCCATCTTTTTTAGTGGAGATAGTGGTTTATCTTTTTTTAAATCTTTGACACAAACAACTATTGGTATTACTTTTTTTTCCAATAGTTTTGGATCTATGGTATAATATAAGTTATTGTTTTTGGAGAGTTGTAAATCACTATTCTTTTTTTCTCTGTTTTTTCTTCTCCTTCTGAGATTCCAAACACATTTATATTAAAACATTTGCTATTATCCCATAGCTCTTAGATGCTCCGATCTGGGTTATTTTCTACTGTTTTTTAAATAATGTTTCATTAGAGAATTTCTATTGAACTTCTTTCAAATTCAATAATTTTTTGTCAGCTAAACTGAGTCTACCGATGAGCACACCAAAGCATTATTCATTTATATTGTCTTGCTTTCCTTTTTCTAGTGTTAGCGTTCCAAGTATGATATCCTCAAATGCAGTCCACAGAAGCAGCCTGAGAAACAAAAGGTTTTTCTGAGCTTCTCCCACCCTCTTGTGTCCTTCATTCTCCCCTATGCTTCCCATGGAAACTAGAATCCCTCTTCTTCATAGCAGGTCATAGAAGCCAGAACTCCTTTTCTCCAAAGTCAGCCATGACACCTAAAAATATTACTCTAACTTTCCCCCTGCCTTTCTGTGTAAAAACTGGCCATTAAGAAATTATCTTGCCTAAGTTGTTTAACTGTAGGTCATAAGATCCCCATTCCAGAAAGGGTCCTGTTCCATACTCAGAAGGAAGGAATGCTGCTCAGAGAGACCAGGAGAATCTAGGCAGACAGGCCTTGCTGGGACCCCATTCATTCTATTAGCATTAGATCATAGCCTTTTTGACCTATCATATTTCTACACAGCTGTCCATACTTTGTTGAACCTAAGCATAAAAATGTAGTTTCCCTTATATCTTTGTTTTCATTTTGAAGGCTCCTGTGTCACACAAAACTATGATCAAATAAATTTGTATGCCTCTTCTATTAATCTGCTTCTTGTCAGTCATTTTCAACAAATCTTCAGAGGACAAAGGAGAAAATTTCCCTTGGCCTCTACCATTTCACTTGATTTTTTTTTTATACATTCCACCTTTCTGCTCAAATTCCTCATATAGTCATGTACATTTGTACATCATCCTTTTCACCACATTCTTATTTCCTGAGAGTTTTAGTGGCTGGATCATATTTGATTCTGATTCTTTGATATATTGGCCACTGGACAAAGGGGTTTTTTTCCTGGCTTTTTCAGCTTAACAAGCAGCATTTTAGGGTAGAATAAACTGAAGTAAATAGGACACACGACTTGAAATAGGCATGCTTTCTCTTCTACTACATCTTTGTTGTAGGAGTTTGAGTCTATCTGTTCAAGAGTTGAACTATGTTTGGGTTTTGTCATTTCTATGATTATCCTTAATAAGCCAAATCTTTAAATTCCTGTAATTTTCCATCGTGCTGACTGCAGGGATTGTGTTCTATCACAAGGTTTTTTTTTTCTTTTTAATGATTCTGTTTCGCCTTCAACATTAGACATTCCTCTTAATTTGTGCCTTACAGTCTCTCTCTCTCTCTCTCTCTCTCTCTCTCTCTCTCTCCTCTCTCCTCTCTCCTCTCTTCTGTCTCCCTGCCACTCAGAGGTATATCACTATATTTAATATATAAAACTTGCATCCTGCTGGTTGTGAACGGGAGTTATTTTTTGTTGTCCTGGTGCAGCCTTGGATTCTGGCAATGCCTGTGTCCCTGAGTCTCAGGAATGTTCCTTCTCCTGCTCGTCATGATAACTAAACTATGACTTTTATGTTTTGCAGAGCTTGTGCTAGACAGGTATTACTGCCGCTGCTTCATTGGTAGAGATCTTGAATAGCTAGACCTTTAGATTTTTTCCTACCTCTCCCAAAGACTGGAGGATATTGCCTTTCATTTTCTTTTTCCCCTGCTGTGATGAATCTTCATTTGTAACCTGAAGGATGTAGATAGGCTTGTCTGCCCTTTGCTGGGCAGCTCCTTTTTTCCTTTTTTCAGACGAGGAAAAGTTGTTTCATTTTCCCCATAAAGAAGATAGGGACACTGGGATGGCTGGTTCTCCTCATCAAGGTCTCACCACTAAGGGGTGCCTTCTGCATTCTCCCACCCTGTCTCCAATCTTTTGAGAACATGGTGAGGTCTGTGGAGCAGAGCCTTCCCCACAAGTGGATGCTAACTTCCTTTGCATATGTGTATCGCAAGGGTTCTATACTTTATTATAGCCCACATTTAGCTTTGGAAATTAATTTAAAATGCTAACTGAAATACTCTTAATTACTCCTCTGTCAGATTGATCTTCCTCCCATGCTCTGCCTCAAGTAAGCCAGTGATCATTTCTCTACTTCTTTTTGGAGGTGATTATTTTTCTTTAAATTTCTGGCAAGATTTTTGCCCTATAACCTCTTTATTAATTCAAGATAGGCTACACATTTGTAGAACATACAACTTTTGTTATTATCATGGTTATAATGAGAGCAAAGCTCTTTCCAAATTTCTGTATCCAAAACAGAGCCAGGAGTCAACTGATTTGTTTTTAATGTCCAAAAAATGACACTTAACATTTAGAAACTAGAGAATTTTTCTTTTATATAAAGATAGGCAAAGTGTATGCTCTGTTCTTCTATTGAAGCATTAGAAAGAAAAAAGACATATTTAAAACTAGTTTCCAATGGCTGCTAGAAAATACATGAACTCATAGTTAATGTTGTGTCTTCGTCAAGTAATCGTATAATGGGAAGTAATGCACATGTTAAATAGCTTGATTTAGCCATTTCACAATGTATACAAATATCAAAACAGCATGTGGTACATCATAAATATTTATAATTTTTATCATTTTTTAAATTAAAAATCTAAAAATTAAATAAATTTATAAACATGTAAAAAGTATTTTTTTTCTAACTAAAAACTTCATTAATTTATTTGTGGCATTTTAAGTTCAAATCCTAATTCAGCTAATAACATATTAGCACTTTTATTCTTTCAGTTATTCCAGAATTTCTAGAGACAAGGCAAATTAATGATGGTAATTTATGCTATTAGACCTAGTTTAATTAAATAATTAGCACATTGTTCACACGAACAATTAGCAATTCTGAGCACTCCAAAACCTTCAAGCATCACTGTTGCTTGATCCATATGGTACAATATCCTTGAGGGTAAGGGAAGTAGATAAGGATGCCAAATGGAGTATTTAGGAGACTGCAGTAGGTCAAATTCAGTGCATAATTCTAGATTTCTGGAGAAGGCCATCCTCTCCACAGCAGAGAATTATTATTCATTCGAAATATGAGATCTACTGTGCCTTTGAGCCCTGGGAAAGATTGAGTGTGTCTGACCTGTTACAGTAGGTAACTATGAATTTTTAGCTACCTATTAGGACATGTATGATTGAATCTACCAAATTTTATGACAAGCAAGGGCAGCACCAATCCATTGAGGGAAGTGATATGTATCAGCCAAGTTTTTGCTGTGATTGTACTACATAACAAGTAACAAGAAAATCTCAGTACCTTGCAACAGCAAACATTTATTTTTCTTGACCATTGGTTTTTTAGTTGGCAAAAATAACTCCAGGCTGCCAGTTAGATTTAGTTCTGCTTGACATGTCACTCATTTTGAGACCAGTAACTATCCATGACTTGCTCCTCTCACAATAAATAGCAGAAGTTCAAGGGGAAGGAGGGACAAATGGAAATACACAATAGCTCTTAAACCTGCAGCTCATAACTGACACAATGTCACTTCTACCTCTATTCCACCTCTGCTTCTGCCAAAGCAACTCATGGCTAAGTCCAGAGATAATAGGATAAAGAAGCACGTACTGCTGTGGGGTGCTAGAAGCAGAGCTTATGAAGAATTGAGAGAGGAAAAAAGAAATGTAGATGAATAAATACCTCATGATACATTTAAGACTGGGCTAAACAAGATAAAAAAGACATGACTACATTTCATGAAGTGGTTCGGTCTCCCTGGTCGAATCCCTTGAATGAACCGATGCTTGTCTCTCACAGCCTGCACTTTGTGTTCTCATGAGACAATTCTCCATGACTAATTGGCAGAAAATACACAGATTTTGGCCTAATTCACAAATAAGTTACTGTGACATATTACCACTATCTGGAAATAAATTGCTGCCACACTATAACCATACTTAGGGTTGGCTATAAAAAAATTTATTCAACTTACATCTCCCCTACGAGGGAAAAAGCAAGAACATATTATTCTCACAAAAACAAAGGTCTTGTATTTGCATATGAGAACTAAATATAATCTAAGACACAGTTACATGTGAGTGCCACACAATGTGGACTACATCAAACATCTCTTACGTGCCCTCTCAGATGTTCTTTGTCATTTTTTCTTCTGGATTTTTGATCATTTGCTCCACTTCAGCCACTAATACAGCAACTGGCTGCATGATGGCCTGCTCAGTTTTACCATTTGTTTGACAAGATACAAACCGGGAGCCCCTAGATTATCCCCCAACACTTTCAGACTTGGATAAAGTGCTACACTGCAGACCATGGCACTTAAATCCTGCCTCTGTTTCTGTTTTCTAGGGATCCTTAGCTAAGACACCTTTCCTACAGTGAATAAAATTAAAAATTCATCTGACACGAGTATGTCTTACCTTCCCCACAGATTGAGGAAAATCTTATCTACCAAAAAAAAGTGATAAAAGAATAGTTAACAGTGACATTTTGGGGAAAGAAGTAGAAAATCGGAGGGAGGGGATAGATCATATTAGATAAGTTATACCAAATCATTATTCTCCCCAAGAAATTGACACCTTTTAGGAATAATTCTATTGTGGCCCTATGTATATTCCCTCTTCTACATCTCCAATTATTATTTCAAACAAAATTCTAGTTTTAAAAAATGTTGCTAATTATTAGTGAACTATTTTGTGGCACTATAGTATACTACACACAAATAATACTGATGAATAGAAATTGTGATTAGACTTTAAATAATATTTTAACCAACATAAATGTATATGCACGTTGCCTTTAATTGTGCAGTAATTAACATTTAAATAGCAGAATTCAATGGAATAACAAATTTTTTTTTTACTTTCAAGCATTGTAGGACATCTTAGGGGGTGTTCTTCTTCTGACCCCAATCCTTTCAAAAGAGTTTATATAGAAATTGATGAAGTACTACAATATTAGGTGGAAATCATGAGCTTTGGAGTCTACCAAAATGAACAAGCTGTGTGACTTTGCTTAAGTCCTAGTTTATTCCCCTATAAAATTGAATTTTAGTAACTCCTTCACATCAGTTTATTGTGGTATTTAAATGAGATAACACAAGTAAAATACCTAGAAGGTGTAATTGCTTTTGTTAAGCACTGAACATAACACCTTAACTATGGTTAGCATAATAAATCCTTGAGATGCTATATTAGTCTGTTTTCACACTGCTGATAAACACATACCTGAGACTGGGCAATTTACAGAGGAAAGAGGTTTAATTGGACTTATAGTTCCATGTGGCTGGAGAGGCCTCACAATCATGGCAGAAGGCAAAGAGGAGCCAGTCACATCTTTCACAGATGGTGGCAGGCAAAGAGAGAGCTTGTGTAGGGAGACTCCCGTTTTTCAAAACCATCAGATCTCATGAGACTTATTCACTATCATGAGAACAGCATGGGAAAGACCTGCCCCCATGATTCAATTACCTCCCACCGAGTCCCTTCAACAATAGGTGGAAATTCAAGATGAGATTTGGGTGAGGACACAGCCAAACCACATCATTCCACACCTGGCCCCTGCCAAATCTCATGTCCTCACATTTCAAAATAAATCATGCCTTCCTGACCGTCCCCCAAAGTCTTAACTCATTTCAGCATTAAATCAGAAGTCCACAGTCCAATATCTCATCTGAGAAAAGGCAAGTTCCTTCTGCCTACGAGTCTGTAAAGTCTAAAGCAAGTAATTACTTCCTAGATACAATGGGGCTACAGGCATTGGGCAAATAAAGCCATTCCAAATGGAAGAAATTGGCCAAAGCAAAGGAGCTATAGGTCCCATGCAAGTCCAAAATCCATAGGGGCAGTCAAATCTTAAAGCTCCAAAATTATCTCTTTTGACTCCATGTCTCCCATCCAGGTGAAACTGATATGCAAGAGGTGGGTTCCCATGGTCTTCGGCAGCTCCAACCCTTTGACTCCGCAGGGTACAGCCTCCCTCCCTGCTGCTTTCACAAGTTGGTGTTGAGTGTCTGTGGCTTTTCTAAACACACTGTGAAAGCTGTAAGTGGATCTACCATTCTGAGGTTGGAGGATGGAGGCCCTCTTCTCACAGCTCCACTAGGTGGTGCCCTAATAGGGACTCTGTGTGGGGGCTCTGATCCCACATTTCCCTTCCACACTGCCTTAGCAGAGGTTCTCCATAAGAACCCCACCCCTGCAGCAAACTTCTGCCTGTAAATCCAGGTGTTTCCATACACCCTCTGAAATCTAGGTGAAGGTTCCCAAACCTCAATTCTTGACTTCTGTGCACCTGCAGGCTGAACATCACATGGATGCTGCCAAGGATTGGGACTTGTACCCGCTGAAGTCATGGCCCAAGCTATACCCTGACCCCTTTTAGACATGGCTGGAGCAGATGGGAAACAGGGAACCAAGTCCCTAGACTGCACACAGCATGGGAACCCTGGGCCTGGCACAAGAAACCATTTTTTCCTCCTAGCCCTCTAGGCCTGTGATGGGAGGGGCTGCCTTGAGGACCTATAACATAACCTGGAGACATTTTTTCCATTGCCTTGGGGATTAACATTCAGCTCCTCATTATTTATGCAAATTCCCACATCTAGCTTGAATTTCTCCTCAGAAATGGGATTTTCTTTCCTATCACATTGTCAGCCTGCAAATTTTCCAAACTTTTATGCTCTGCCTCCCTTATAAAACTGAATGTCTTTAACAGCACCCAAGTCACCTCTTGAATGCTTTGCTGCTTAGAAATTTCTTCTGCCAGATACCAGATAACCTAAATCATCTCTCTCAACTTCAAAGTTCCACAAATCTCTAGGGCAGGGGCGATACGCCTACAGTCTCTTTGCTAAAACATAACAAGAGTGACCCTTGCTGCAGTTCTCAACAAGTTCCTCATTTCCATCTGAGACTACCTCAGCCTGGACCTTATTGTTCATATCACTGTCAGCATTTTTGTCAAAGCAATTCAACAGGTATCTAGGAAGTTCCAAACTTTCCCACATTTTTCTACCTTTCTCTGAGCCCTTCAAACTGTTCCAAACTCTACCTGTAACTAGTTCCAAAGTCACTTCCACATTTTCAGGTATCTTTTCAGCAACACCCCACTCTATTGGTACAAATTTACTGTATTAGTCCGTTTTCACACTGCTGATAAAGACATACCTGAGACTGGGTAATTTACAAAGGAAAGAGATTTAATTGGACTTACAGTTCGCCTCAGAATCATGGCAGAAGGCAAGGAAGAGTCAGTCACATCTTATGTGGATGGTGGCAGGTAAAGAGAGAGCTTGTGCAGGGAGACTCCCGTTTTTCAAAACTAGCAGATCTTGTGAGACTTATTCACTCTCATGAGAACAGCATGGGAAAGACATGCCCCCTTGATTCAATTACCTTCCACTGGGTCCCTCCCACAACACATAGGAGTTCAAGATGAGATTTGGGTGGGGACACAGCTAAACCATATCAGATGCATTATAGAACCTAAAATTTCCAATGGCTTTTCAGAGTCTATATGTTTATTTATAAAGCAAACAAGTAGTATTTTGAAGATAAATAAAAGTGGTTTAAAGTTATAAACAATGGCTGGGTGCAGTGGCTCATGCCTGTAATCCCAGCACTTTGGGAGGCTGAGGTGGGCAGATCATGAGGTCAGGAGTTCCAGACCAGCCTGGCCAACATGATGAAACACCATATCTACTAAAAATACAAAAATTAGCCATGGTGGTGGGCACCTTTAACCCCAGCTACTCAGGAGGCTGAGGCAGGAGAATTGTTTGAACCCAGGAGGTGGAGGTTGCAGTGAGCCGAGATCACTGGAGATGCACTCCAACCTGGGCAACAGAGTAAGACTCCATCTAGGGGGAAAAAACTGATAAACAGAGATTAAATATATTGAGAAAAAAAGTATCTTTAATTTAGGAAGATATACAATTAGATTCCTGCATACCACCATAAGACATGTACCATGAAGTCTTTTTGTGTAATAGTTAAGAGCATATTCCTTGGAACCATACTGTCCAGTTTCAAGTCCTGGGCCCACTACTTTTTAGCTGTGGAGCTTTACAGTTAGATAACCTCTCTAAGCTAGTTGTGTCCTCCACAATACGGTGCAGTTCTGAATGGCCAATTCAAGACCATTCAAAATCCTCCTGGCATGACTCCCTGCACAATGAAAAATGAAAAATAAAGTCCCCATTTTTCAGACTCTCTTGAAGCTGAACATTTTGCACTTGGGCCAGCTTCTATCATAAATCTGGGCAGGCTGAGATGGTTGTTGTGGAGCGGCAGTAGGATAAGTTCTCTGGAACTACAGATATGCAGTCCAGAAACACAGACTCTCACTGGAAGGTGAAGCAACTTTCCAGTGGCACCCATGGCATGATCTCTAAAGGACAGTCAGCCCAAACTTTTCTGAGTAATTTTTAAAAAGAGACTGATGCATCCTGATTCATCAGCTCTTCCGAATAAGACAGGAAGAGTTGTTTTGAGCCAGCCAAGATGGTGGTGGAAGCAACAATTCCCTTGCCAGCTTATTTTTGCAGTGTGGCTCTTGGATTGTTCCCAGAAGCTTCTGAGAAGCAGTCTGTGTAAGCAGTATTATTAGCTGCAATAAATTCTGCAAAACTGAACCCTGACTGGTAAAGAAGAAAATGTAATAGTTAACATGTGAGGGTTAATTAAGATATTATAGAGAAAGCACTTAATCAAGTTTCTGGCCGTAAAATGCATTCCACCAATATTGGCTATTATTATTAGCCAAACGACTTTCAGATTCATTAAATATCTCAACACATGTAATAAAAGTATAGTATTACAAAAATAGATTAATATCAACTTAGTCTTCAGATAGGTTAGTTTAAGTGTAATATAAAGATTCATAAATTTCATTACACAGCATTTACTATTATTTCTTGGGAAAAAAAACATTAAATGATGTCTAGTTGCAAATGGCAAACTAGAAGAATGCATTAACAGAATAAAGAGCACAGCATATAAAGTTCTTTGCAAAGAACTAAAGGTCCATAAAAATATAAAATGTATAATGTAATTAGTAATTTGAAAATTATGTACTGTTTTATACCTATTAAATTAAAAAGGATAATACCAAATAATACCCAGAGTTGTCAAGGTGCAGGAAAATATACACTTTTATATATCAAAGTAGAATTATAAGTTGATACAACTTCTACACAGAATTACCAAAGGCTTAAAAGCATGCATATATTTTGTCCCAGCAATTCCATGCTCACAAATTTATCTTAAAGAAAATAGGTCAGGCATGGTGGCTCACACCTATAAGCCCAGCATTTTGGAAGGTCCAGGAGGGTGGATCACTTGAGGCCAGTAGTTCGAGACCAGCCTAGCCAACATGATGAAACCCTGTCTCTACTAAAAATATAAAAATAATAATAATAATAATAATAATAATAATAATATTAGCTGGATGTGGTGGTGCATGCCAGTAGTCCCAGCTGCTTGGGAGGCTGAGACAGGAGACTCCCTTGGACTTGGGAGGCAGAGGCTTCTATGAGCCAATATTGTACCACTGTACTCTAACTAGGAAACAGAGCAAGACTCTGTCTCAAAAAAAAAAAAAAGAAAAGAAAAAAGAAAAGAAAAGAAATACAGTTATGTGCAATGGTTCAATCCTAATAAAGTTCACTGTAGTATGAGTAACAAAAGTAATTTTTTATAAAAGTCTAATTGACCATCAGTACAAGACTGAGAAAATGGGGAGAAAAATCTATCAGGTAGAATAGTATGCAGTCATTGAAATTTGACATGTAACTATTGACATGTGTATTGCAGTAATGACGGCAAATAGGAGTGCTTATATCCTTTTGTTATACTTCTCATATGTATCATTATACATTTGATTTATAAAATTAAAAGAAATTGTAAATATAAAGTGGGGCAGGCAAGAGAGATGTTTAACTCCATATGTCATGTTTAGCTTCTTTCATTTTCAGGTGTAAAGAAAAAATATTAGTTCTTTTGAAGTAAAAAAATCTTTATATCACTAATATCTAAAAGATACATGTCATACTAATCATTACACAGAGGAAACTATGCTATCAATGCACAATGCATTTAGCAGATTTATAAAGGATGCAAAATGTACCCTGACGTGTTCTGTTTTCAATTGCCTATGAAATCCAAGTAGGTAACATTAAATTATAAAGTAATGTGGCCTTAGCCAGATTCATAAATTTATATTCTCCCAACCCTCGCTTGTCTTGTGGAGATTTTACTACTCCGACCCTTTATTTATAGGAAAGATAAGAAACAGAGAGTCTCTGCTCTGAATTTGCAAAATAGGCCAACAGATCTGATTAACTGATTTCTTTAAGGCAGATTTATTGACAGCATAAAATTTAAATAAAATTTTTTACTTGTCTTCCTTCTAATTTGACTTGATAGTTGAAACAAATTTATTGAAATTTATTTAACATCACTTTTTCTATTTCTTAAATACAAAATTAGAAAATATTATTACGATTATAACCTATTCAGCTCCCAAATGTATTAAAGACAAAATACTAAAATTTCTTGCTAATAATCACATTATTTTCTAGGAAATTATTAAAATAACAATTTTCTTACCAGACATTCTTTTTTTTTTTTTTTGGTAATAATTCACTACTAACACTTAATAGCAGGCATCATGACTGAGCAAGCTGCATTGTCAACAGCAAGAAAGCTACCAGATACCCCTCACGGCATCTGTGTGCTGAGTTCTCAGCTCTGAATAATTGTCTAAAGAATTAAGCAATGCTAGGGCTAGATTTATAATGTCTAAATATGTAGAGTAGCTGTTATAATGATAACAGAGAGCTGCCTAGTTATTAAGTTTTGAGATTAGCATTTCTAATAAGGGATTATGCAGCAGTGTTAGGAAAAAGAAGAGAAGTTATGTTTTAAAATGTCATCAAACAGAATTAAAAACATTTTCCAATGAATAATTGCTAAGCAGATTTTGAGCAAAGCATGCTCAGTAGCATGGTATAATTAGCTAACTTTATTAGCCACCCAACATCTAAATGCAAAAGAATATGCCAGCTACCAAAACAAGAGGGAGGAAAGTTAGTGAATGCATCACATGGGCAATTATAAAATTGATTTCTACAAATACCACACATAGCTACATGTAACAGTTATTGTTACCCAACATGTCTTTACACTGAATTATATGTTCTACATCTTTCCTAAATTCTCTCTAGGACACTGTTGGTTAGGTAGAAATAAAAAACTGAAAACTATGCCCTATATAAATACTGTCTCTGTCTCAAAACCAAAACTCTCCCAACTGCAACATAAACTGTCGCTAACCTAAAAATATGGAGCCCATCTCATGTTTTAAAAAAGCAAATCTGGTTATAATAACCACCCCAATATAATAGACATTTCAAGTATAACTGAGACTAACTTGAGTTTGTACTCAATCTTCTACAGCGTGATATTTCCAGTGACTGCTGTCCTTCTGAGAAAAAGGGAGAGGACACACAGAAAGACACACAGGGAAGAAGGTCATGTGATTACAGAGGCAGAGACTGGAGTGATGCAGCTTCAAGCTGAGGAATGCCATGTATTGCTGCTAAAGCAGCAGAAGGTCAGAGAGAGTCATGGTCGACTTACTTGGCCTCAACATCCTCCTTTTTTTATTTCTTGAAGTGATAACTGAAGGGTAATTAGGTAATTGAAGTGTAAAAATCTTTTTCGGTACACATTTAAAGGTGTATATTTTTCTCTAAGCACAGCTTTAACTGCATCCCACAAAATTTGTTGTGTCATGTTTTCATTATCATTCCGTTTTAAATACTTTCTGAATTATCTTTTAAATTCTTCTTTACCTAAGGAATATTTAGAAGTGTGTTGTCTAATTTCCAAATATTTGAGGATTTTTCTAGGTATCTTATTTTTATTTAGTCTAATGAAATACCATATAAGAAAAGTAGATTTGAGGATTTCAGTGATAACAAGAGTAATAATCATGGTAAACAATGTGACCTTTCCAAAATTGCCGCCCAACCACGCAAAAACTTATCTGAGCCCAGTGGTATGTACCAAATCACCTATGTGATGCATAAAAAAGAATAACTTCAATATATGCTTCATTTTGTAAGGAGTAATTTTAATAATTCATGCACCTAGGTTACATCACCTGTGTTCATTACATTTATGTTCCTGTTTAAACTATACAGTATTTATAGTTACCACGGAACAGCAGCACTAACCCAATTATATTTACTCTCAGATATACCTGTGAGATTTACAGCTTTTCAGTTGTTCTCTCAAAATTACCCGTGATTTCCAAATCATACTGTGAAGAATTTCATGTTTTGGTACATGCACGTGTGATAGTTTGAGCTTTTGATTTTTTGCACATGCTTTCTGATTTCAAACTGAACATTTGTAATGAATAAGAATTACAAATACCCTTTGAATGTCCTCAAATCCACTTTTCTTATATGCTACTACCAAATAATAATGGTATTCCATATTTTTGTATGGTATTAGCAAACAGTGACAGTCTCTGCAAGGCAGGTATTTGTTTTCATCGCAGTACACAGAATGAGAAACAGATGACATAAACTTTTTTTTAAGCTCAAGAAAAGAGAGCAGATGTCAGCAAATGGCCTTCAACTCTGTAAATCCTAAACCAATTTCTCATTCAAATTATCCCTTTTTTATAGACTTCACCATCGAGGAAAATGACCTGCAAATGTCCAAGGCTCTCTGGGGAACACCATCTGCATCTTTGTTATTGGCTCTTGGGTACATTTCAGTACTTGTAACAGGTTATTTCCTTGTTTTAATTAATTTTTATTAGACCATTGTGATGTAATATGCTTTGGGCTGTTTATATGTTGCAGGATGTTCATTTACAATGTAATTGAACTCATATTTTTCTTTATCCCCTGGGCGAAGGTTAGGCTTTAAAATGTTGTGTATTAATACACTTGCACTGGTTGCCTCACAACTTAAACATATAAATTGTATATATTTCAAAATATGGTAATAACAGTTTTATAAACATTTTGCAGGGCAATTCCCCTAGTAAAATCTACAATTTCTTCCCAAACATACTTTTATGGATGTCTGCTATGGTGAATATCTCCCATTCCTAGTGATATAAAACAGGAAAACAATCAAAAAGAAATCAAGTGGAAAGAAGGGCCCTAGAAAGCTGAGGCTAAGTTCTGACTGTCCAGTTTGCTAGCTGTGGTTTACAGCTGAGCTAATCTCGCTAAGCCTAAATTACCTCATATGTAAAACAGAAATAACACAAGGTCATTTTGAGAATCAAGAGAACCCGGGACTATGAAGATCTCTGAAATTTTAAAGTATTCATGTGTGAGTACTTATTGAATATCTTCAAAGACTATCCAAACGTGAGATGCCAAACAAAGCAAATCCAAAAATCTTCTTTTTGGCAGCTTTTGCTTAATGATCATGTGAAACACAGCATATTTTAAAGTGGACTTTAAAATATTCTCCATGGCCAGTACTTCTTAAAATGTCCTCTCTACCAGTACTCTTTAAAATGTCATGCACATATGGATCAGCTTCCGATTCTGGTTCAGTCAGCCTGGGATGGGGCCCCAGATTCAGTGTCACCCAAAGTGTGAACCAGGATCAGTGCTTGTCCTCAAACATGCCTCCCAGTCCATGACAATGGGATGAGGGGCTCATATCAGAATGTCAATCAACACACCGATTCCTTCCCAAAAAAATGTCTGACTATGAAAAAACGTCAGCTGTATAAAACAGGGTATTTAGGTGATGCGGTGAATTTCCATCTGGCTGAAGCTCCTTATGCCTGTGTGAACTGGGAAACAATTAGTTCTGTCGGGTACTTTGAGTAACACTCTTCTAGACTGACAGTGGGAGGAAAGGATTTAAAATATCTGTTTTTCATTTGTTGTGATATCACTGTCTATTTAAAGCAACGATGTTTGGGGGGAAGAGTGCTATGGGGGAATATTAACCAGTATTGCTATTGGTTAATCAGCAAAATATTGACTCTGATATAGCCGAGTCAAAATTCCTGTTCTGAACTTATTAGCAACATGAGTTTTAGGCAAATTAGCCTCTTCATTTGGACCATTTGGAGCTGAATTGTGAAGGGTAATTACAATGTTTTCCATGTCACTTTCTTTCCCATTTCTTTCCTTTATTTACGGGCCCATTGGGCTTAGGACTGCTCAGGAGGCCCCTGGTAGTGGCATTGCCCCTCCACCTCCTGCACATACACAGCCTGTGTCACCCACTTTCTCCCTCCCTGATGGAGTGCCATACACTCTGAATCCTCTCCCCTGAGAAAAACTCTCTATAAAATCTGGCCCATTCTTCCTGATTTCACCTCCCGAAATAAACTTTGAAGTGGCAAATCTATTATTAAACAAGACATTTATATTTAAACCAAATTATTTTGAAATCTTAAGAATCTTAGAGATGTTGACTGTTTATCACAATGACCGTTATTGCCAAATACACAATCCTATTTTCTTGTTTGTTTCAAAACAATCTTCATATGACTTTATGTTCAAAATCACAAAAAACAAAATGTGGCCAGGAGTGGTGGCTCATACCTGTAATTCTAGCACTTTGGGAGGCCGAGGCAGGTGGGTCACGAGGTCAGGAGATCGAGACCATCCTGACTAACACGCAGAAACCTCGTCTCTACTAAAAATACAAAAAATTAGCCAGCATGGTGGCGGGCGCCTGTAGTCCCAGCTACTGGGGATGCTGAGGCAGGAGAATGGCGTGAACCCAGAAGGCAGAGCTTGCAGTGAGTGGAGATGGTGCCACTGCACTCCAGCCTGGGCGACAGAGCAAGACTCCATCTAAAAAACTAAAAAGAAAGTTGTTAAATGCCATAAGAGAAGTCCAAACATAATGCTATGGAAGTTGAGCAGAGAAAGAGGTTATTCCTGGCTGGAAAAATCAGGAAGAATCCTTGGAAAAGTTAATATATGCCCAGGATATAATATGATGCTTATTGTCATAATATTATTTCCTCAAAGTAAAAAGTGCAAGATATTTTGTAAATCCATTGTGAAAAAGAATTAAGCAAAATCTAGACTTTTTAAGAAACTCAGGGTTATTGTATCTCTAGCTTTAGATAAGGGAAAGGGAAAAAGAGCAGTGAAGAGGAAGATTAACTTTTACTCCAAATCATTGGAACTCCAGTGTAAAATTTGAGAAAATGTAGTTTAGCACGTGGACATTTCTTATTTATAAAATTAGATATATTTAGAAGAAGATGGGGGAAACAGAGTGAATGCTATTGCTGAGAGCATTGATTATATATGTCTCCCACCCAATGCAGGCAAAATTATAGCTCTTGGAAATCTGATTGTCCTCCGTTAAACACTATAATTTCTAATATAATTGGCCAATAAATAACAACATAAATTAATTGTTGTATTTAAATACTAATGAGATTCATTTCTATTGAGCTTTAGCATATTTCACATAGACATTAGTGTGCCTCAGATCAGGGGAATAAACTAAACCACAGCAGCCTTGTGGACATTTTTAGCTTGTAAAGAGCATATATTTGTGGTAATATTTAAATAAGCCTGCTTTATAGGGAAACTTGGGTGTGTTCAAACTACTGAGTGGTTTTTTTAATAAGTTTGGATTTTATGTAATTGGGTTGCTTATTAGGCTGTGATTAATGCTGTGCTTATTTTGTATGCAATCAGAAAGCTAACATTTGCATGGACAAAGAATAAAGAAGAGAAGCAGTAAAGGAGAGAGAAAAGGCTAACAATGCAAAACTAACAATGAAACCGCCTACAGAATTGTTTTAAGCCTCTCCATTGGGAGGGGGACAAAAATCTATTTAATTATCATATTTAAGACTGAGAAAGTTTTTTAATAAATCAGTGTTGTTAATCACAAATGTTGTGATTTTGAGAAATTCTAGGGTTTGCATACAGAATGCGAGTCTGAATTTGGTTATTCTACATTTATTTATATTTAAATGTTTGAAAACTCTCTTAAAAAGTCACCAGAAAATGAGAAACTCATCACATACAATTTAATCTATATCTTCATTTTCATAAGAACCTTCAAAAGACTACAGCCTACAATTTTTTTTTTTTTTTTTTGGTAACTTTAAACAACATTTATTATCTCAGTCTCTATGGGTCAGGAATACAGGTGTGGCCTACCCCGATGCCTCTGGTCCAAGGTTTTTCCACAAATTTTTAACTCCTGTTTTCCAAAAGTAAGTCAGAGCACAGGAATTACATTAAGAGGTACTCAATTATAGTATAAGAAACACTTTGGTCTAGTAATGGGTTTTTTTGCCTTTTATGCAGCACTCAGGTACATCTCCAATTTCTTGCTATTATTGTTTTATTTACAAAATACGTATGAGCATTTTTATTGATGACAAGTACAACATAAGTGTAACTGGAAGCCAAAATTGTATCTTTTCAAGGTCAAACACTAAGTTAGAGGCTGCCAAATCAAGATAAAACTTCTTTTCATCAAAGTAACCTAATTTAACTTATTCATTGAGTTATTAGAAAGATACTTACTATCACAGGCATGAAACAAACTGTCTTAGACTTGAGGTCAATATTATTGTTCTCGAATAGTCCACACCTTTCTGATATAAGCAACTTGCTCTTGAATAACTGATAAATTATGAGTCAGATTTTGCTTGAACTCTCCCTGTGAAAAGAAACTCATAAACCACAAAAAGCAAATTCTTACCCATTAATCCTAATTTAAAGCGGGGAGGGGAGAAACCAGACAAAAGAAGGCAAGTTTTTTACTTCTAGATCATAACATCTTCAACTTTGTAAAGACTACTTGATAGGATCTTAGAGAAGGATGCTTACAAGTTCAACATAACAATAGTTGAGATTATATAATCAAGCATTCCCAAAGTGTTTATTAAAGATGACAATGAAAGAGAATGTTAATGTATATGAAGCTGATTCCAGGTCTTCAATATTATCAATCCATTTTTTAAGTGCTTGCCATATACCAGGTATTGCTTAGAGCATGAGTACCCACATACATGCTCTTTGCCTTCACAGAGGTTTTGGCACAAGAGGCAGATGCTTACATACTTAAGTCCATGTTGGATATGTACTATTAAGGAATTTTATCGTCACCAGCTTTCTCAATGACTACAATAAAACCCAAGCCCCTTCCCATGTCCAGCCTCACCTTGTGCCATGCTCCATACTGTAACAACAGTGGCCTCTTTGTCCTGCTTGAGGAAGTTTGTAAAACTTGCTTCATCTTTCTGGAATATCTTGTTCCCTGACATTTATATGGCTGGGTCTTTTTCATGGTTCAGATCTCAGCTTAAAAGAGGATCTTTCTAATTGCCTGTCTAAAAGCAAACTACCTCTTCAGTTACTGTTTTATGGGACATCCTGTTTATTTTATTCATAGTACTTACCTGAAGACTATAAGAACTTTAATTTTTAATTTGAGTCTTATTTATTTACCCCAAACTAGAATTCATTCTTTCATTTGAAAATATTTGTAACGACACTACTATGTATCAGATACTGTTCTGGGTCTTGTGATATAGTAGTGAACAAATAGACTTAAGTTTCCATCATTCTCGGTACATATATTTTAGAGGTAGGAGATAAATAGTAAACGAATGAAAAAAATAATGTACAATATGTCAAAAAAGCAGAATAAGAGAAGCACAAAAAAGTGGAGTGATATTCTATATAAGAGACCTAAGAATGCGCTGTTTGGTGAGATGACATTGTATCCATGAAGTCCATGAAGGCAGAAACCTTGTTTGTCCAAGCAACCTCAGTGTCTGGCACAGTGGCTGGTCCGTAGGAGATACTCAGAAAATATTTGATAATTGAACAAATGAATGAGCGAATTAATAAAAAACATAATCCCTAGCACATAGTGGGTTATATCCTTACATGAATCTCCCATCAGAAATACAGAATTTGCTAGCCTGTAAAGTATGGAGAGATGACTAAAAAATACAGACTAGAGACAGAGAGACTCAATACATAGTAGTTGAAGTAATATAAAAAAGAAATTAAAATGGCCCATATTAGTGGCAGTGGGGACAGAAGGTAAAAATGGCAAAGCACAATGAAAGTAAATGCTGGGGCAGAGTAGACGAAGTAGGAAATAATACCCCCATGCTCCTCGCTTAAAACACTGCATGTGTGGTCACACTGACTGCTTATTTGAGAAACACAGAAGGAGTGTATAGATGGAAAAGAAGGTAAGTTTAGTTCTGGATATGATAATTTTGTGGTACCTTTGACTATCCAAGTAAATGTATTCATTTGGCTATAAGGTCCAAAGTTTGGGCGAGGGACTTACACTTTAATATCAGCAGTTTATAAATGACAGTGGATCTATGGGAGTGGATGAGATTCACTAATACAATGAGGAGAGAAGAGGGATCATTAAAAAAAAACAATCCTAAGGGACACCAACATCTAAGGCTTGACCACAGAAAAACTAGTTATTATCATCTAAAAAAGGAGCAGAGAGGTAATAGAAGAATCAAAAGAATATCATGTCAAGAAATGCAACGAAAGACATATGTATAGAATATGAAGAATATGTGTAGATACCATCTTAAAGGAGTGATCAATGACAATATCACCAGCAATACATATCACCATTATGTAACTCCTAATCTCATCATTCCCAACAACATATAGCATCAATCATATCACAAAGACATCAAACCAGTCCAAATTGAATACACTCTACAAAATAGCTGATGAAGTGTCTTCAAAGTTATGAAGGTCATCATGAAACACAAAGGATGAAGAACTGTCAGATTGGAGGAGAGCACGGAGACAGGACAATTAAATGCACTGTGGCATCCTGGACTGGATCTTGGAACAGAAAAACGACTTAGTTGAAAAACTGCAGAAATCCAAATAAGTTTTGTTGTGTTGTTAATAGCACTGTGTCAATGTTAATTTATTAATTTTGATAACTGTTCAATGCTTATATTAGATGTTAAGATAAGGGGAAGCTAGGTGAAAGGTGTACAGGTATTTTCTGTCCTATATTTGCAAATATTCTCTAAAACTATCTCTAGAATAGGATTGCCGTAGCTTGAAACCCAACTCTACAATCCGACTGTGTGACCTCGGGCAAGTTAACTTACCTAGCCTCAGTTTCTACATCTAAAAATGAAAATAATAATATCTTTCTCATGTGGTCTTATGAGGATTCATTAGGGCAATATGTATTTGTCTTTATGTTGTCTGGCATTAGGGGTTCTGTTTCCTAGAGATTAACTGATTAAAAATGTTAGCCAAATGTTTAATGAACAAATACTAAAAAACGAGTACTCAACTGAGCCAAGAGAGAAAAGCAAATCTGAAACATTCTTCAATGCTTATTATTAACATTTTAATATTATTAAAAATGTTGAAAATCAAATTTTAATTTTTCGATCTGGAAGGCAAAAACAATAATTTCTCAGCAATTTTCATTTCTAGATTGCTTCTGCAGTCCTTATATTACACATTTAAAATATTAAATGTATATTCATTTTTAACTGAGGTTGTAGGCAAGAATTTTTTGCCTCATTGTCCGTACAGAGGGTACCATTGAGGAGATATTGCCATCAACTTATTAAGTTTTTCTTCCTCTTTGGTAGACAATGGCTAAAGAAATATCTCCTCTTCAACTCCAAAACTTGAAGATTTTATTGGTTTTAATGACATGATAATATTTTCATAATCTTCTAAATTAAAGCTTAAAGATACTGCCTAAACATTTTCAGAAGGAAACCTAAAATTGTCCCCTTCGCTTTTTTTAATGAAACATTTTAGGATACATTTTTGTTTTCAGGAATCAATCACATACAAGGATAATAGACTGTTGTGATTTCCATTCAGCAAAAGTTACATACAAGTTATATTTTCCAGGGTTTTCTCACCCATTATTTTTATAGGCAAAGTTACATTTAGGGAGGAGAGACGATGTGTCTGGGGAAGCATACACTGAGACATTATGATTAACTTGCATTTTAAAGAAATGTATAGTGTCTACGTTGTAACAATTTGAAAGAGATTTTTATTCTACAATTTTAACGGCAATAATCAATAAACTCAGATTCTGACATATTATTTGTTAGTACAACATAACATTTTTATTTCCAACATTTGTTCACATACTTGCTACTTCACAAAATCCCTTCAGGGTAAAAATATATTCTTCACCTTGGATCTAGAAATGTGACAACCAATCAAAGCAATTGGCTTTCAAGATAACATAATCATCTCTCCATTTCTATAAGCTTTTCTGCTCTCATTACTCCTATTACAACTTCAGAATTTAGCCTAGAGTAGAATGACGGGAGGATTTTTCAGCAGATAACATGTAAGAATACTTGCTGTATCAAAACACTTTAATGTGGTTGCTTCTTCAACAGACTTCTAGAAACACACTTACACTTTCTCTGTAAGGTACTATTTGTTGTAAGTCCTGCTATGTTGGCTGGCATTATTATCTGCAAAATTCGTTTTGTTCAAGCAGAATGTTAACTTGTAATAGTTAAACATCTTATCTAAGTACATGACACACTGATTGCTAAATCTCTTATACATCTTATAGTTTGTTCCTAACTGAAGAAGAATGATAAAAGAAGCCCACAGTCTTTTTGTTTGTGGCATGTAATCCCATTACATTACATCGTGCTATAATTACTTTCAGAGCACACAACTGTGGGATGGGGATAAAATATCATATGCTTATAATTCATAAATCATTCAAAATCCTCACCATTTTTGTTCAATAGCAATGAAACTGCATGGCACTTTTCTTATATTCTCTTCTATAAATATTTTTTCAGTTAAATTCACTGTGTTGCTAGCTGTTTGAGACCAAGAAATCACTCAGCAAGCAAGTCAAGTAGATGCAAGATTAAATTCATCATTCCCACTGAGCTGCGAGATATATAGGTGATTTCGCATTGTTTTGACATGTTCAAATGTGCACTTCACAAGAAACAGAAATAGTTAAATGACTAACATCACTAATTTTCAGGTATACAGTAAAATGTAATTCAAGAAGTTTTTCAGTAATAAGATTCTAAATTGAACATTGTACCTAGAATTCATACTTTGAGCAGATCTCAGAAATCCTTCATGTGTATTAAAAATGTTTGATAGCTACAGCAATCATTTCAACTTGTCATTTAAATTGTAGCCACTCTACATGTAAAACTACAAGAAATTGTCCTCTTAAGGCACTCTTGTAAAATCTGTTATCTTGAAATTTGATTGATGAGAACAAAACTGTTTTTGAGTACTTCATTTTTCTCCAATGACTATTTTGCTTCACACTCTTTAAATTCCTTGTTATTCTTGGATCAAAGATGACTTAAAATGAAATTTTTCATCTAGTGTCATTTTGAAGGACTTTTTTCTCCTCATAAAATTGGGGCTAGAATTTCTGTTTCTATTGCATTTTTGAATGGCAGAAGAAATTCAAAAGAACATTTTCTGACAGCAAAATTGAAAAAATAAGAAAAATACAGTTTATACATATTATTTTTAAATTATTAATTGTAAAACACAAAACAATTTCATAAGATTGCATGTAGGATATAATATAATCTCCAGTATTTTGCTTTGAATTATATATTGTTAACATTTTTGGTTCAAGAGCTGTGTATGCTTTGAAATGTTACCTAACTAATTATCAGTCTTGTGCTGATTAACCATGTAAAAGCCCTTAATAATTATTTCTGTACACAAAATTAATCACTTTCATTACTAATTAATGATATTTTTGCAATAACAAATACCTTTATGCTTAAACTGACAGAGTACATTTCTGCATAAAAAGCACATAAGAAAAATTTCAAACCAATTTACACGTAGAATGCTTACTTATACTTGAAAGCGAATGTTGGCCGGGCACAGTGGCTCACACCTGTATTCCCAGCACTTTAAGGAGCTGAGGCAAGAGGATTACTTGAGCCCAGGAATTCAAGGCCAGCCTGGGCAACATAGAAAGACCTTGTCTCTACAAATAATACAAAAACTTAGCTAGACATGGTGGCATGCCTGCAGCTCCAGCTACTTAGGAGGCTGAGGTGGGAGAACTGCCTGAACCTGTGAGGTCAAAGCTTCAGTGAGCCATGATTGCCCCACTGTGCTCCAGCCTGGACAACATACTGAGACTCTGTCTCAAAAAGAGAAAGTGAATATTCAGATATTTAACTTATATCCTAATTTATTTTTGTCAGTTATTTTACTAAGATACACTGCTTAGATAAGATGGTGGCAGTGTTATTATTTTTCCTCTGCTCACCAGTGATGACGTGAACAGTGGAAGTCAGCAAACTACAGCTCCAGAGCCAAATCTGCCCCGTCTTCTGTATTGCATTTCCCTTCAGCTAAGAATGGTTTTAATTTTTTTCTTGTTTGTATTTTAAATGATGATGTCAGTATCAACATAATATCCTTGATTTTATCTGTTTGACAGAAAAAAACTAAAATAGTTACTATCTTACCTTTTACAGGAAAATTTGCAGAGCAGCGCCCACCCCACCCCACACCCGCGCCCCCACCAACCACCATTTTCAAAATCACAGGATATCAGTAATTATGCTGCAGTGACCTTTCAGTTATCTGGCCTTATGAAGGCCAAAACCAAAAATATGCAAACTTTACCCTAATATCTAAAAAGAGATGCCACAGCTAATTTGAGACGTGGGCTACTTTGATCTCTCTGACATCATATGCTTGTTATACAGTTTTTTACCTAAGGAGATGGTCAGTAGCTTTTATCAGTTTCTAAAACAGCTCTCTACCTCTCATATCAAGGCTCTTCACTATACGTATAGCCTTTCCATAGACATACAGAGCATGGCATTCCCAAATCAGTATTTTCACATATTCAAGAATGATTCTTAAAGGTAAAATACTCTTTTTCTTTTTTTGAGACGGAGTCTCGCTCTGCCGCCCAGGCTGGAGTGCAGTGGCCGGATCTCAGCTCACTGCAAGCTCCGCCTCCCAGGTTAATGCCATTCTCCTGCCTCAGCCTCCCGAGTAGCTGGGACTACAGGCGCCCACCACCTCGCCCGGCTAGTTTTTTGTATTTTTTAGTAGAGACGGGGTTTCACCGTGTGAGCCAGGATGGTCTCGATTTCCTGACCTCGTGATCCGCCCGTCTCGGCCTCCCAAAGTGCTGGGATTACAGGCTTGAGCCACCGCGCCCGGCCTGGTAAAATACTCTTTTACCTTAAAATACTAGGTGAAATACTGTGGTAAAACTAATGACTTTATCAGCAGTAATTAGGAATCCTAAAAGTCTGTTCCAAACTGTGAAACCATCAATTTCCAAAGAACAATTGAAGAAACATGTAACATCTTTCCCAAACACAATCCTTTTCACTTGGACCTTGCTTACACAGCACAGGCAAATGAAAAGGAAGCCAGGTCTCTAAGGACCATCCACAGCCTTAAAACACTACACTACTTTAATGTAGAAATAGACTTGCCCATTTGAACCTGCATTACTACATTAGAGCTTGATCTCAAGGTTACATGTACAAGAAAATATATGTATCTCATATGTATTTAATTAAATAATCTGCTCCTTTACTTGGCACCAGTTAAATTGGGAGCAGCCCTTTGCCTCTTGTGAGATCACTCATCGATTCCAAGTACTTGTTTTGCCAATTACTAACCTGCATGCCATTATGCTCACTGTCCTGGAAATGCAATGAGTGATGCTGAAAGCAAAGAGGGAAGGACTTGGACATCATCATTCAGAGACCCCAAAACTTTGCTCCTCACCATATCATACAGAGTAGTAGCCAGTAAGTTATTTGCTTATAACAAAGAAAATGCCTTAAATGAAGAATCAGATGAGCAATTTAAAATTATATTTGCAGGCAACTTAAATTCTAGTTCAAGGCTTGTATGCTAAAAAATTATTAATAACAAAGACCTTTATTTTCGTGCTGAAATAGGTTTGATGCCAAGTCCTGTATGGGTAGTCGTTACATAATTTATACAGGTCTTAATGTCAGGATTTGAAGTTTTATTTTTTATGATAAAAGCTGACAATCTGTATGATTTATTGTGTGTTTATCACTATGCCAGGCACTGATAATTGATTTACATACATTACTTCCTTGAATTCTTACATTTTCCTTTGTTCCTGCCCTTCTGTTTGCTCAGGATGCTCTATACCCTTCTTTCAATTCCCACACACCCTAGGTCCCAGTGCAAGCATAATTTTCTCAAGGAAACTTCTCAGATTAGGTCATATTCACCTATTTTAAGATATTTTAGCACTTTTTCTAATCAACGTTGGAGCCACGATTCAGACTTCTATAATTATCCTGTCATTTATAGAGACCGTGTTTTATGTGAGAAGGACTTAGGTTTTGCCACAGGTATGTTTGGCATATAACAGTTCAATACCAAAGCACCTTTGATCATCAAGTCTTTGGCTTTCAAGAGAAGAAAATGTAGAGAGACCATCAGGAGCTTAAATGAGATTTCTCCCCGCATTGGCAGAAGATAAGTTAACCTGCAGGGAAGCTCTAGAAAACTAACTACACTACCCGCAAATGGACATGCACACACAGTCACACAAACACACACACACACACACCAATTCATATAGCCACACTACAAATGCTACATACGTACACCTCTATATTTCTCTGGACATCCATTCTAGCTCAAGAGAATTAGTGATATTCCTATCACCAATATTTGGCATTGACTAGTGTTATCCCATCTGGGAAGAGGCAAAATTAGACAGTGGGAAAAACCTGGGTCAAAAGACCTAAATTTTTCATTCTTGCTTGCCACCCAGGCAATTTCCTTACCACATGCTTCCCATCTTCTCTTCTGGAATTTCCTTATATATTGGAGGGAGACAATAGTTTCTGCCCTGCATGGGTCACAGTGTGTTTTAAGGATTTAAAATAAAGTTTGAAAACTGTAGAATAATATGCAAATTTAAGTGTCATTATTGCTCCCACTATAATTCCATTCTCAGTCTTCTTTCTCAATAGTTATAACAATTTGTTTCACCTGCATATTTCAATGATATGTTTCCAGAAGACATGGAAAAATAAGACTTTAGATATTTGCAAATATGTGTGTACATAGAAGCACATAAAACTGACAGCCAACCAACTGGCCTTGAACTAAGATACCAGTCTTTACTGATAGTATTAGTCATAAGCATAACTGATGTCATTCTTGTATTCTGAAAACGGTTCTCTGAGAGCAGAACAGATACTAAACACAAAATGCTGTTAAAGTATTAATTCTTATATATACCAAACGTCTAGATGGTGGACACTTCTCTGTAATTTCTGTCTAGATATTCTGCCTCCCTGCCCCCACCACCACAACTGGGAATGGGAATATGAATTATCAAAACTTTTGATAATGTATATCAAAAAAACTTTGAAAATCTGTATTTCTTTAAACTAAGAAATCCCAGCTTCAATAATTTATCCTAAGTAAAAAAAATAAAGATATAAACTGGATGCAAATAAAGGCACAGGACTCTCTGTAATAGGAAAAATAGGAAACAATATAACAGTGTAGCAACAGCAAGATGGTAAAATACATCAACATATATTCATATAGTGAAGACAAAGGAGCAATCTATTGTTACTTTTCTTTTGCTTTAATCTTATTTTTTAGCATGAATCATATTAAAAATAAAATGGAACTAATCTAGATATTTCAACTTTATTGAAATATAATTGATATATAATAAACTGTACATGTTTAAATGTAAATTTTGTGTTTTTATATATATATATAGCTGTGAAACCAAGCAGCAGTGTCAAGCTAATGAACATATCTATCATGCCCCAAAGTATCTTTGTCCCCTTTGTAATTACTCCTACTCTCCCATCTTATCTTCAATCCTAAAAGATTACTTTCTGTTTTAGATTCACTGTCTTCTCTTTAGAATTTTATATAAATAGAATCATATAGTATATATCTTTTGCCTAGTTACTTTAATTTAGAAAAAATATTCTGAGATTTATTTATCTTTTTGTACGTTCATTTCTTTTTATTTCTGAAGAGCGTTCTAAATATGTTTATCTAGCCACCTATTCATGAATATTTAGGTCATTTCCAGTTTGAGGCTACTACACAATGAGCTTCTATAAATATTCATGTACGGAATTTGTATTGAATATGGCTTCATTTTTCTTGGGTCAATGTCTAGAAAGAGAATGGCTGGATCATATGGTAAGTGTAAATTTAACGTGTTAAGAAATGTCCATACTGTTTTCCAAAGTAGTTGTACCTTTTTACATTCCTACCAGCAGTACACGAGAATTCTTATGGCTCCATGTCTTTTCCAACAGTTCGTACAGTAGTACTTAATTGTATCTCTTCACTAGCACTTCATGGTTTTAATTTACATTTATATAAAGATTAATAATAATGGACATCTTTCCAGACACATACTTGCTATCTGTACATCTTCTATGATGAGGTGTCTTTTGAATATTTTCGCCATTTATATTGAGATATGAGTCTCTTACTATTGAGTTGGGAGGGTCCTATATGTATTTCAAATATACATCTTCTGTTTAATATATAATTTTCAAATATTCTCTTCCTGTCTATGACTTGCATTTACATTTTCTTAACAATGTTTTTGAAGAGCAAGTTTTTTTACTTTTAATGAAGTCCAATGTATCAAATGCACCTTCATGCCTTTTATGTTATAGTTTAAAACTATTTTCAAAACCCAGGATCACTAAAATATATTTTATTCTAAAATATCTTAGTATTTTTAGCTCTTACATTTACCTCTATATCCATTTTGAGTTAGTTTTTACATATGATGTGATATGTGGGTTGAAGATTACTTTATTGAATATGGCCATCCCAGTATTCCAGTACTATTTGTTGACAATATTCACCTTTTCCTCCTGAATTACTTTGGTACCTTCATCAAATATCAATTGACCATATATGTGTGGTTCCACACTATGTCTCTTTCACTGTTTCATTTATCTGCTTGTCTAAATCCATTCCATCACCACATAGTCTTATTACTGCAGCTTTGTAATAAACCTTAAAATCAGGTAGTACAATTCCTCCAACTCTGTTTTTCGTCTTCAGAGATGTTCTGGTTATTCTAGGTTCTTTCACATTTTATATACACTTAGAATTAGCTTGTCAATTACTACAAAAATACATGCTACAATTGTGATTGAGGTTGACATGTTGAATCTACAGATCACATGGGTGAGAATTAACGTATTCAAAATATTGTCTTTTGATGCACGAATGCATTGATGCATGATATGGCATATCTCTCCATTAAGAGTTCGGCAATTTCTGTCAGCAACATTTTATTTAAATTTTACTACCTATCTACATTTTCCATCAAATGTATCTCTAAATATTTATTATTGATATTATTTTTAATGCTTATAATTTCCATCATTTGATGCAAATATATAGAAATGCCACTTATTTGTATATATTAAGCTAGTATTATAAGTTCTAGTTGCTTTTTTGTATATAAGGTAGAATTTTCTACAGAAACAATCAGTTTGTCCTTAAATAATGGCAGCTTCCCTTCGTCCTCAGACATCAGACTTCAGGAATCTAATTAAGAAAGGAGGTGGAAAGAAAGAAGGAAGGAAAATATTCCCCAATGACTCAGAAATAGGAATAATACCTCGCTTTTCCAACTTGCCTTTATTACAAATGGACAGCCCCATTTCTCTGAGAATCAGACCTTACTTAGCTCATTGGTATGTAATAAATTTAAGTTTGTTGAAGAGATTAGCTGAGATCAATTGATATAACATATGTGAAAACATTTTTATACATAATAAAAATTACCTATTATTAATAGTATTTTTAAGTTAGCGATTCCCTGTAATTATTCTGTTCAGTGTTTTGTTATTTGCGTATTATGTTTAAGTTGCTAATTTGGTGCGTTTTCTTGATCGAGATTTTTGTTAATCATATTTCACACCATGAAGTTTGAAATACTGCCATAAAAATGTCATACCATTTTATTACATTTATTTCATTAAAAGAGAGTGAAAAGATTTTAATGAGTTAAAAGTTGAAATCATCTTTTGCTTCCTTATGAAGTTCATATTTTCAATAAGAAAAATGGGGCTGTCAAATTGAAAAAGCAATTCTTGAAAAGTTTTAGTTCTTAAAGATGCCTAACTGGGACTACTGACTGCTAATGCTGACAACCTAAGGAAACTCCCAAGAAATAGTAAACCATGTGGATTCTTTCCCTTGCTCAGAGAAGTTCCATACACTTCAGGACAGGTTTTAGGTAAACACTGCATAAAGTCTCTCAAAAGCCAGGGCTGCGGCTTTAATTTCACGTGGCCAGTTCCCAAACAGAAAGGTAACAAGACGTTAAGAAAATAAAGATAAGCGATGGAAGGAGAAAGTGAAAAGGACATGGAGAGAATGAGAGAAGAGAGATTGAGTTTAATGGGGACTTTTGTATGTGGTTGTATCTATACAACCTTTTGTATGTGGTTGTATCTTTTACTAGTTTCACCTCTTTTAGAACTTCATTTCTGTAAAAGCAGGAAGCATAGCTGACTCTATGTATGCTTTATTGATTTCTGTAAAATAATAAATGATGAGAGGAAGATTTATTACAACTTTTCAGCAAAATACACTCTTTGGAAAACAAGACTGATGTCAATGTGATGGTACACAAAGTATGAGCTGCCTTCAAGGGAGCTCATTTTATATCATGATTAAAAGAAATACAGAGCTTTTTCCCATTGGCTTTAATAATTTATACCAATCTTTGGTAACTTAAGTGAATGTTTTGGTATTCACTGTGTGGAGCAGTTATATTTCATAGTTAATGAATGGACTAACAAATCCTACAGAGTCAGCTGGGCTGGGTGCCCTCTCCCTTTGCTGATTGAATTAATTTACTGCTCTAAGCCTCCTAGGCCCACTCACCACCAATCCCCAAGCACTTTCTAAAGCAATTGTGCTTTCATTTAAAGCCTCTACTGAAACAAACTTTGGTGATAAAAATAATAATTTCCTTTAGTTCAGCATCCTGAGTTGTTTTCATCTTTAGCAAACAACTCTCCAAAACCACTTTTACCCTCTAATTTGTTTTGTTTCATTCTTATTGGAAAGCAAAGGACAGAGACATTGTGTTCGTTTGTTCTGAAGCTTCTAAGTAAGATCTCTTTGTGATGGGATTGATTTGGAAACCACTCTCACTCACTAGGGAGGCCTTCACTGCACTTCCTTGAAACTGTTTCTAAGATGACCTTAAAAATAATTCTTTAAATTTTCCACAGTAGGAAAACAATTACAAATTCTCTGAATACCATTTTTTTCCATTTTCAGTAGAGAAAAAAACAGCTCTCTATTCAACTCCTCTTTTTTCTTAGCAGTTTTCTCTATTGTCAACAAAATTCTAATTGTGATATAAGTCTGCAATATTTTTAAGAAATACAAAAATCCACATTGTCTGGAGAGCTTCCAAAAGAAAATAAAACTTCTCCAGTTTGGAAAATGGCCAGCAGAATGTAGTTAAAATTTGAGAAAACACTTTAGGAAGATTTATTTCTTCAGAAAGTCTTACACTGAAAAGTTGGAATACATAGCCTAATTAATGTTTAATGCTGGCAGACAAATGCAAAGGGGAAAGCAGCCAAGCTTCAATGGCCACTTCCCTAAAGAGAAATAGAAACTTCATAATTAATCAACATGAAGCATTTATTGTACAATCTATTATATGCCTATCACTATTCTGTGTTGTGCGGAATACAGAATAATGAGAAACCAGAAGCGTTGACTAGTTGGAATGACAACACCAAATGATCCAGAGAAATTTTTTTTTTAATTATTGTTTTTAACTGGCATGCAGTAATTGTGCATATGTATGCAGTACAGTGTGATATTTCAGTATATGATAATGTGTAATGATCAAATCGGGGTAATTAGCATGTCTAACACCTCAAATACTTGTATCTTTTTTTTTTTTTTTTTTGGTGTTAGAAACATTCAAAATCCTCTCTTCTAGCTATTTAAACAACACAATAAATTATTTTTAACTATAGTTACCCCTCAGTGCTATAGAACACTAGAATTTATTTATCCTATCTAGCTGTAATTTTGTATCTGTTAACCAGCTTATCTTTACACCAATTTCTACTGGCTTCAACTGACTCTGAATCTCAGATTTAACTGAGGCACTTATGTGAAAAGATAAAATTTGAACAGACCTTTGAAGAATAATTAGGGTTTGGATAGATGGAGGAGACAATAGGAGAGCATTCAATGAATGAGGGACAATAGGCTGACTTTTAGGATCATTAATGCAGCCTGGTTGGAGTTCTGGATATTTGCCATGCAGTAGTGGGATGTGAGGTTGTATCCATTACATTGATTCCAGAAGACACAGAAAGACATTGTGCTAAGACTCAGAAAGTTACTAAATTTTTTGGAATGAGAAATGAGCAATAATACGGGTCATTTAAGGACAATTGCAGTAGATAATTATTGTAGGCAGAGAATAACTGTAACAACTTCGTAGTAATCCAAGCATGAGGGAATACAAACATAACTAGGGCTATGGCTGCAGAAACAAAGAGAAAAAAGATAGAAATGAATGACATTTTGAATAAGAATATGATTTTTGACCCATTAGGTATGAATAATTAAATAAAAGAATTATTTCAAGATGATTTCATGGAATGTAGCCTAGAGAAAAAGGTAATTCTTTTGGCAGAATCAGGAAAGTTTGGATGAAGAATTGTCTTTTGGATGACAATCGTTATCTTTAGGATGAAGAGTTCCCCCGAGCCAGTGAGAGGGTGGGAATAAGGGGAGATGGATGTGGCTAAGGTGGTAGGAGAGAAAGAATAGACACTACGATGGATTACCACTTGTAACAATGATTTTAGGGTGCTAGAAAGACATTCAAAGGACAATATCAAAGTGACAGTTGGGAAAGATAGAGGATAAGAGCAAGAAACAATGGAATATTCCAGGGAGCATGAAGCTAACCAGCTGCCATGCAGTGGAATTTTTTTTTTTTTTTTTTTTTTCTGAGACAGAGTCTCACTCTGTCCCCTAGGCTGGAGTGCAATGGTGCCATCTCAGCTCACTACAACCTCTGCCTCCCAGGTTCAAGCGATTCTCCTGCCTCCGCCTCCTGAATAGCTGGGACTACAGGCACGTGCCACCATGCCCGGCTAATTTTTTGTATTTTTAGTAAAGACGGGGTTTCACCATATTGGCCAGGATGGCCTTGATCTCCTGACCTCATGATCCGCCCACCTCGGCCTCCCAAAGTGCTGGGATTACAGGCGTGAGCCACTGCACCCGGCCACAGTGGATTTTTCTAGAAGAAAAACTCTATACCATTCCTTTTTGTTTTTTCATCTCCTGACACTTTATCAATTATTCTTACTCCTATGATTTCTTCCATGCCTACCACAAAGGGTTGGTGAGTAGGTCATATATACATAAGTTTACTTTGTAAATTGTAAGGGGCTATATAAGTTTGTATACCACCACTATATCCTATGTTATCCTCATACTATTTTTTTAAAGTCACTATATATCTAGTCCTCAAGCACGAGTTGCACAAAGTGACTTTGTCACAAAGGGTAGTGTATGGAAAAGAAAAAAAGAAGAGTAAATTTATGGTGGAGAAAGCTGCTGACAAACACTGCCTTAGCCAGGTGATCAAGGTAAACATCAACAGTAATATGTTATTTTGATAGCACATACCCTTAATAACCATGATCAGTGTAATGAAAACAATACTTTACCTCTGTTGTCTTCCTCCCAGAAACTTAAAACCCCAGTCTAATCATAAGGAAAAAGAAAAAAAAAAAAAAAACAGACAATTCCCAGGCAAGAGACATTCTAGAATATTCTTGACCTGTACTCCTCAAAATTCTCAAGGTCATCAAAAACAAAGTTTGAGAAACTGTCACAGTCAATACTGTGAATACTAAATGCAATGTTGTATCCTGGATGGGATCTTGGAAGAGAAAAAAAAAGGCCAGTAAGTAAAAACTAAGAAAATCTGACCACTAAAGTAGAGAATTCAGTTTAATAGCAATGTTTTCACATCAGTTCATCCATTCTGACAAATGTACATACCAACATAAGATGCTGATAGTAAGGGAAACTAGGTGTGGGGTACAAGGGAACTCTACTCTTTTTGCAATTTTTCTGAAATCTAAATTATCATAAACTAAGAATGTTAGTTAATATTTAAAAGTAATATACAAAAACAGCCTAAGGGGCTGGGCACAGTGGCTCACATCTGTAATCCTAGCACTTTGGGAAGCTGAGGCAGATGGATCACCTGAGGTCAGGAGTTCGAGACCAGCCTGGCCAACATGGTGAAACTCTCTCTACTAAAACTACAAAAATATCAGGGTGTGGTGGCATGTGCCTGTAATCCCAGCTATTCAGGAGGCTGAAGAAGGAGAATCGCTTGAATGTAGAAGGTGGAGGTCATAGTGAGCCAAGATCGTGCTATTGCACTCCAGCCTGGGCGACAGAGCGAGACTCTATCTCAAAAAAAAAAAAAAAAGAGTAGAGGGAAATTTAACATTTTTTAAAATTAACATAAATTTCCTAACTAAGAAATTCTATTCATGCTCATTTGAATCGATAAATATCACCCACTTCTTACGTAGACCTCTCAGGTAAGCCATAAATGTTGGGAACTTGAAGTCAAATAGAGTAGATACTTTGAAAATATGATTTGGAAAAATGAAATAGAGTTTTTTACAGTTAGATGTCTTAAAGTAGTTGCTCTAAAATGACATCAGTTTTAGAATTTGATCATATAGTTTACTATATCTTTATTAGAATGATACTTATAATGCCACTATGATATTTTTTCCCCTACAATGTTGATAAATGAGATGGGAAAGGCATTTTTCAAAATCTAACATTTGAATACATAATTAAAGTTTACTATTTTCTATCTTACTGTTGGATTTGAGATAACTCATTTGTGTTTATCTGTTATTCAGAATAACTATAATTTTAGTTAATAAAAGTAACTTGTCTGAGAATAATTTGTAGGAATTAGCCCAAATAGTTAAATGGTCCATCTAGAAAGTATTCCTTTTCCAGTTACTATTTTGCTCTTTTGTTTGATCTTGGAATATCTGACTCATTAATGATAACTTATCTTTCACTTGGAATTTTGTCTGAATTTTGGATCCTGATTCCTCAAGTTCTGGGTAAGCAAATGGAAATAACTGCAAAACTTGGATGAGCATATTTCTATCCTGTCAAACTTTGCTACTAAGTCTGGGTGCCTGCGAATTGGATGTCTGTGTAGTGCCAGCTACTCGGGAGGCTGAGGCAGGAGAATCGCCTGAACCCGGGAGGCGGAGCTTGCAGTGAGCCCAGATCATACCACTGCACTCCAGCCTCGGTGACGGAGCAAGACTCCATCTCACAAAGAAATAAATAAAAAATAAATAAATAAATAAAACATTAGATGTCTGTGGCCTCAACCCTAAATCACTGTAAGTAGGGGGTTTCATCGAGTTCGAAATGAACACTAGGGCATGTGCAAAGTTTTCCTTCCTAACAGAGTGGAACTGTGACTGTTGAATACAAAGGCTGAGAGTGAGGACCCACAGCCTATAAGACATTATTTAAACTAAGCCTTGTAACCCAGCTCATTGCTTCCACATCTCTTTTGGGAACTTGTCAAGCTTTTCACCTCTTAGATTAATACAACTGCAAAAGATCTTAGTGGTTATTAACTCTGTCTTTTAACTATACATATAAAAATATTGAGAGACGGAAAGGTCAGGTATTCTACCTAAAGGGCACGCTGAGGAGGGATGAAATCTCTAGATCCCCAGCTACTGCCTCAGTGTATCCTCTTTCCACCCACAACCACAATTGTGTTCAGTTGTATTTGGAAGATGACTATTCCATGACTGGCTCTGAACCACCATGTAGAGACTCATAATGCATGTTAGCATAGTAAAGACTTGGAAAAACCTTTTAGTTAAAAAATTCACTTTGTTTAAACTTAAATTTTCCAAAATTATTTAATATTATGAAAAACCTTTTTTGAAATATTACCTCTTGCCACTTTGAAAAAGACCGTTGGGGAAAACTTCATCCTACATTGTTCAAAATCATGAAATGAACCCAAGTAATGAAAATTATTGCCTTTATAATAGAAATGTCCAACCTTGCCTTCTTTCCAGACATTTCTCATTTCTTTGGCTTTCAGTGGCTATGACGTTTCAAATTGGCTAACTGGGAGTTTAAATTTTTAAACATGGATGAACATGTGAAAAGGATTAGGTGTCATGTGCTATGCAGAGTGGAGGAGGGATGAAACACTGAACTGGTGGGAAAAATAATCAATAAAAATTACATGACCTACAAAATATTTTTTCATACTCATTTTTGTCTAACCTCCCTAAGTAAAGGTCATTCTGACTGCCAGTTAATAAGATTAGCAACTGCTCTTGGGAGAAATTTCAGGAATGTCACACTTTGTGCAGCACAAGAATATAATAAAACATAGAACCCATGACCCCTTTATGGGTAGCAAAAAGCATTATCTTAAATATAAGTAGAATTGAATACAGTGGAACAGGCTAGAAAATAATCAGAGTATATCATTGTGTGGTAATAACTTGAATACGTTCATTATGTCTTATTAAATTTCTTACTGTATATTGGGGTAAAACAATGCTTGTAAAACAGTTATTAGAACACAGTTCAGATATAAAACAAATATTTTAAAACCTTTGTATAGCTTAAATTATTGTGAAAAAGCAAAAGTATTGAACTATTTCTATGGAAAAGAACACTACCCTATGTACTAAGAAAAATTGTTGCACAATATTACATTTGGCTGGGTTGTCCATTCTTTATACTACATGCCACAAAAACAGAAATTACAGGAATACTAAGTAGGGCATATTCAGCAGTGTATAAGAGAGAACAATAAACCAAAGGACTGAGCTAGCAGTAGAGAATATCTTAAACACCAAAGTCTGCAGCTGGAGCTGGGCTAACTAGAAGGAATGTCTTAATGAATACAGAAGTTGGACTAAAGTAGGGGATGCAGAAAGTGTCCGAAGACCTATTTCATGCTATTTGTATAAACTAAAGCACAGAATTCAGGATTAATGCTAAGATCTAAATTTAAGGAGAAACTTTATGAGAACAGGGGACTGAAGTAACACAAAACAGTCTTATACACTACATCAATGTAATTCCAAATGTGAATAGATTTTAAGGAAACCAAAATTACAAGGAAAATAGGTGGAACTAAAGAGAGCTCAAGCTAAAAACATAAAAACGCAAATGAATTAAACATAGCTGAAACTTGCTGGTATTCAGCCAACTGGGAAGAAAGGGTCTGGAAGAAGACTTCTGAAGTTGCATTTGAAAGTAAACAGGGGCAACAGCAAGCATTTATTCATTCCTTAATTCCATTCATGCATTTATTTGTTAATATCTTGATTAACTCACTAATTTAAAAAAGACGTATTGGTGTGTCGCACTGGCTCATGCCTATAATCCCAGCACTTTGGGAGGCCGAGGTGGATCACAAGCTCAGGAGATCTAGACCATCCTGGCTAACACGGTGAAACTCCGTCTCTACTAAAAATACAAAAAAAAATTAGCCAGGCGTGGTGGCGGGTACCTGTAGTCCCAGCTACTCGGGAGGCTGAGGCAGGAGAATGGTGTGAACCCGGGAGATGGAGCTTGCAGTGAGCGGAGATCGTGCCAGTGCACTCCAGCCTGGGCAACAGAGAGACTCCGTTTCAAAAAATAAAAAATAAAAAAATACATATTGTCCCTACTATGTGCCAGGCACAAGTTCAAGGCCAGGATTCTTAACACCAAAACTACTATTTCTTAAAATAGGCATTATAAAATCAGCAAAGGTTTCAGGAAAAATTCTAGCATTGTTGCTGAGAAAAAAGACTGACATGCTTCTTGATACAGGCATATTGATATCAAAGAAAGAATAAAACCAATAGTTTAAAGTTGAGGGCAAAAACAAAAAATATGAAGAACAGATAAATAACTAAAGTAAGTATAACGTTTGGGGGTAATTTGTGGAAGATTTATGTAGTCGTATACATTTCACCATGACTCAGTTCAAAAATGATATTCATAAAGATAATACTGACTCATTTAAAAGGTGCGGTATTATAAGAGTAACTAGCATATCTTAACTGTGTATCATGCATATCATATGCATTATCTTGTTTAATCCTTACTGTAAACTTGCTATCCCTAATTCATGCCTACATTGCCTCTTATTTACAAAATAAATAAATAAATAGAGTGTTAGAGATATTAAGTAACTCATCCAACTATCTCATTAATAAATAGAAGGAGTTAACATTTGAACCTAGGTTTGTTTGACCAGAGTTTGTTTACCTAATAACTTCTTTACATTTAACATAACCTATTTTAAGGAAGAAAATTAAAGTACATACTTTTAAAATATGACTCATGGGGACCAGATATGGTGGCTTATCCTGCAATCCCAACACTTTGGTAGGCTGAGGTGGGAGGAACACTTGAGGCCAGCAGCTATACAAATATTACACATAGTACTATTCTCAAGGGGGATTAGAGTCCATCTGGCTCTACAAGGTATGAAAACGTAAAACAAAGTAATTTTAGAGAGTATTTGAAGTCACAATTAATAGTGTCATGGGTGCTGAAAGGTAACAATCACTGTGAACTGCCATAATTGGAGAAATATGGAAAATCTGGACTTAACTCAGGTTTTGAGGACATGTTTGAATGGATGGAGAGGTAGAAGGAGAGCATATTTGGACTGAGGAAAATGTGGAAGTCAAGAAGCAAAAGCAAATTATCACCAGAGAAAACAATAATCATCCTGAATTGATTGTGGAGGGAATCCACAATCAATGGACTGTGGAGAGAAGACCACGAAAAAGCAGCCTATCTTGTGAATAGATGCTAGCAGGGAATACTGAACTTGGAATTTAGAGAGGTACAGTGGATCATATTACAGACCCCATAAAACCCAATCAGGAACCTTGAACATCTGCTTGTAAATAATAGAAGACTAATAAAATCTTATGTGAGAATGTCTTCATACTTCTAACTCAATCAAGCCTTCTCCAGTCTCCAAACTCAGACAAATGTATTGTTATTAAGGGGCATTAAATTTCACGTATCGATGATTAAAAATATCCCCTGTATATAACAAGTCAAAGAGGCACTCTCAGTTTTTCATAGAATCTGTTGATAAAAGGTCTTGCAGGCAAAATAGAAGCCATCTAGGTCCAAAGTTTTGTTCCCTTTTCTAATGCAGCCTTCCAGCAAAACGAAATTTTAAATCTCAGTAAAAGACTGGTCCTATTAACCTCAGTTTGTAATAGCTGCCCAGATTTTATGAGTAAAATCAGAACGTATTATCTTCCATCCTGATCCAGCATTCTGGTAAGATTCATATGGTCTACCTTAATAGTTATATCCTTCTTGATACAAATGCTGATCCCTCAGATATCTAAAAACTGTCAGCCTCTGAGGTCAATAATTATTACCTAATCATCAGCTCAAAAATATTTTTAAGGTACTTTAATGTCAGGAATAGCTATAATCCTGCTATGGTTTCATGAAAAGAAAATTTGGCAAAGCATTGCTTTTCTAAGTACCATTTGCTTTTCTAAGTACCATTTGCTTTTCTAAGTACCATTTGCCCAGAGATAGTTGCCTGAATAGAAAGAAAAAACAACCTTATGACATTCATTTTATATATTATCATAATCTAATAATATTTTAGTTAGCAGGCATCCATTATCAGCCTGATACTGTGTTTGACAGTAGGGATACAACTATGAAATAAAAAGACACAAAGACAAACACTAATCAAATAACCTAATAAGTACATGTCATTTTTAAATTGCAACCAAATTAAAGTTGATTATTTGAAAAGAGATGAAATTTGATAAATTTCTGATCAGATTGATCAAAAAAGAGATAAAACATAAATCACTAAGATTTAAATACATTTAAAATAATCAGATATAATGAACAACTTTAGACCAATATACTCAAAAATTTAGATTAAAAGGGTAAATTATATTAAAAATTATGACTTAGCAAGCTACTGCACAATGAAATATAAAATATGAATAAACATGTCTATTTTTAAAACTGAATTTGTTGAGGAATCATCCCACAAACAACATTATTGTGAATTCTATCACATCTTTAAGAAAGAAGTGACATTAATCTTATTCAATCTCCTTCAGAAAATAAATAGGAAGAAACATTTTCCAACATGCGTTATTGATGTCAGCATGCCACTGATATCAAAACAAAACTGTTACCAAAAAAAGATTATAGACTAATATATTTTATAAATACAGACACAAAATACCAAACACAAAATATTAAAAACTTGAATCCAGCAATTTACAAAAAGGATAATGCATCATAAACAAGTAGTGTTTATTTAATATTTTTAAAAAACAATGTAATTTGCCATATTAACAGATTAAAAAAGATTTGTGATCATCTTAATAAAAGGAGGAAAAGCCCTTGACAAAATTTAACACTGATTTACAATTACTTATTTAAGCTGTTTGATAAAGTGCACCTATGAAAATTTATAGCTAATATCACTTATTGTGAAATAGTAAAACATTTCCCACATTGGGAACAAGGGAAGGATATTTTACTCTCATCACCTTATCATTGTGCCAGAGCTCCTAGCCATTGCAATGAGATAAGATAAAGAAATAAAAAAAAAAAGATCTTTTTAAATGTAGAAATACGTCGATTCACAGATAAAATGAATGTTTATTTAAACAATATTAGAAACTCTACCAAAATACTGCGAGAACTGTGTTAAACTGTATTTCCAAAAATAGTCACTCCAAAATTTCCAGCACCATATGCTCTTCTAGAGTCTTGCTACTCCCCCATCTGGAGGTGGAGTCTTTTCCCCATTCCTTAAAACTGGACAATTTTGTGACTATCTTCAGGAATAGAATGCAGAGGAAGTGATTTCTGAAATTGGGTAATAACAGATAATACATCTTCCACTCAGCACACTGGCATGTTCTCTCTCTCTCTCTCTCTCTCTCTCTCTCTCTCTCTCTCTCTCTCCCCCTCCCTCCCTCTGAGTTTTACCCTTAGGACCAAGCTACCTCAAAATGAAGAATTCAAGCAGCCATTTGAATGCCCATGTCTTGGTGTTGGAACCACAGTCCTAGTTGTGTACCCAGCCTACAATCAACATCAATCACCAGAAATTAATGAGTGAGCTTTCAAATTATTCCAGTTGCTAGCCCTTGAGGTGTTCCAGCTAACAGTGAATACAGCCGAGACAAGCTGTACCCAGAGAGCTCTGCCTAAATTGCAGAATTATAACAAAACATTCTTTTGTTTTAAGTTGCTAAGTTTGGGTCAGAGCAAGAACTACCACCAAAACAAGAACTACTAAGTGATTTTAGCGAAATAACAAAATCAACATACAAAATCAACATATGATCAATTGGATATTCATCCATACTAGTGGTAAATGGTAAGTAAAGTTTTGAATAATCCACTTACAATAATATCCCAAAAAATATACACAAAAATCCTTAGGAATAAATTTAACAAAAGAAATATAGACCTCTGCACTATGTATTAGTCAGCACAGCCTGCCATAGATACAAGAAACTTAGGTGGCTTAAACAACAGAAATGTATTTTCTCAGAGTTCTGAAGGCTGGAAGTTTGAGATCAACACAGATAGTTTATGTGCTGTACAGTCAGGCTCTTGTGAGGGTTCTCTTCCTGGCTTAGAGATGACCGCCTCCTCAATGTCTTTACTTGATAAGGGCACTTGGGTGAGAGAACAAGCCCTCTGGTGTCTCTCCGTATAAAAACAATACTATCAGACCAAGGTCGCACTCTCATGACCTAATTACCTCCCAAAGTCCTATCTCCAAATTCCACTGAAGATTAGGGCTTCAGCATATGAGTTCTAGTGGGATATAGACATTCAATCTGAAACACAGTAAAAAATACAAAAATTGAAGAAAAAAATAAAAGAAGATATATATAATAATGTTCAAGGATTAAGACTCTATTATGCTAAGATTTTATTAATTCTGCCCATACTTATCTGTTAATTTAAAGCAATCTAAATCAGAATATTATCAGGCCTTTTTGTAGTAGCTAACAATTAAAAATGCATAAATGCAAATAACATAAAATGGAAAAATCTATTTTGAAAAAGAAGAATCAAGTTGGAGTGCCTGCACTAATAACAAAACTACTATAAAAATATAGTAATCAAGACTGTGGTCTAAATACAGACAAAAAGAATAGCAACAGAATGTAATCAAGGGCCCAGAAATAGACCCACATGGTCATTTAATTTCTGATAAACGTGCCAAAGCAATTCAAGGGGAAAGAGAAAGACTTTTCAATAAATACTGCCAATCACTCAGTATCCCTGTGGAAAAAAACGAACTTCAACCCTTGTCACACAACATACAAAAAATTAATTTGATGTGGATCATAAACCTAAACACAAAACCTGAAACTATACAATTTTTAGAAGAACGCATAAAAGAATATTTTCACTACTTAAAAGTAGATTAATGTTTCTTAAGCAGGTCACAGAAATGAATAATCCTAAAAAAAAAAGTGATTAATTAGATTTTATCAATATAAAAACTTCCCCTTAAAACCACCATTGAGCCGGGCACGGTGGCTCACGCCTGTAATCCCAGCACTTTGGGAGACCGAGGCGGGCGGATCACGAGGTCAGGAGATCGAGACCATCCTGGCTAACATGGTGAAACCCCGTCTCTACTAAAAATGCCAAAAATTAGCCGGGCGAGGCGGCGGGCGCCTGTAGTCCCAGCTACTCGGGAGGCTGAGGCAGGAGAATGGCGTGAACCCGGGAGGCGGAGCTTGCAGTGAACCGAGATCGCGCCACTGCACTCAAAAAAAAAAAAAAAAAAAAAAAAAAAAAAAAAAAAAAAAACCACCATTGATAGATGAATCATCAAGCCACAAACTAGGAGATAATGGAATTATAATTCAATAATTAAACAAGCAATCCAATTTTTAAAAAAGAAAAACAAAGTCAAAAGAATTAGACATCTCACAACTGAACTCATCCTAATAACTGATAGTACATGACAAAGTGATGAATATCTCACTAATCATTAGGGAAATGTGAATCAAAACCATAAGGATATCTTATTATATATCCCAGAATGGCTAAAATTAAAGTCTCAGAAGCCCAAAAGTGGCTAGGATGTGGAACAACTAGAAGTCTCATGTATGCTCATGTGGATGGTAAGTACAACCACAAAAAAATTAAGGTTCTCATAACTTACACTTTACTTAACATATCCACATGGTATTTAAACATATCTACTCTATGATTCAGCAATTTTATCTCTAGGAATTTATACATGAGAAATGAAAGTGTTAAGTCTACAAAAAATAACTTAGATAAGAATGTTCATAGAAGCTTTATTCATAATACCTCTGCTATAGTTTAAACGTTTGTTCCCCCAAAACTTCAAGTTGAAATTTAATCCCCAAGGTTGGAGGTGGGGCCTAATGAGAAGTATTTGGGTCATGGGAGCAGATTCCTCAGGAATGTCTTAGTGCCATCCTCCTCTAGTGAGTGAGTCCTCACTGTACTGGCTCCCACAAAAGCTGGTTGTTAAAAGATCCTGGCTCTTTCTCTTGCCTCCTTTCTCACTGTGTGATCTCTGCTCAGCCCAGCCCCCCTTCTCCTTCTGCCATGAGTAGAAGCAGCTTGAGCAGATGCTGGTGCCGTGCTTCTTGTACAGCCTGCTGAACTGTGAGCCAAATAAACTTCTTTTCTTTACAAATCACACTGCCTCAGGTGTTTCTTTGTAGCAACATTAAGGGAACTTAGACAATTTCTCAACTGGAAAGAGCCCAGAATTCCATCATCAGAAAAACAGTTAAAGCAGCTGCTATATATTCATATGATGTTCATTCCTTGGCAATTAAAAGGAACAAACTACTAACATATGCAACATAGATAAATCTCAAAATTAATTGCTAAATTACCTTAAACAAAAGAGTTTGTACTCTATGAATCAATTTGTATAAAGTTCTAAAATAGATAAAATTAATATATCCTAAAAATAAATGAGAACGTGATTGCCTCTGGAGTGACAGATCAGGGATTACCCAGGAAAAGGCACAAGGGCAGTTATTGGAGTAAGAGTAATGCTCTATATCTTGATAGGAGTTTGGGTTTCATAAGTCTATGCATCGTTCAAGACTCATTGAATAGCATAACTACATTTTGCACATTTCATCATGTATATGCTATACTTAAAATATAAAAATCTATTATATACACACATGCTTAGACACAAATATATCACTTAGTTAATGATGTGCATGCTGAAAGTTTTAGTGTACCTATGTCTACAACTAATTATGAACTTTATTAAGACCTGGGTTGATCAATGCTAAACAGAGCAAGGGATGAATTGATATGTTGAAAAGCAAACAGAAAAATCTTAATTGCAGAATCTTAGTCTCAAGTCTATGTGTGTTCACTGTACAATTCCAACAACATTTCCATATGTTTAAAATTTTTCAGAATAATATTTTGGGAAAAATTAAAATTATGTAAACAATTTTAAAAGACAAATAGTGAGCTAGGAAAGTATATAACAATGAGATTTGACGGTATCAGGAATGAGTGTTTTTTTAAAAGAATGAAGTTTGCCATCTTTCTTGAGTAATCTGCTGAGGACTACAAATTACATAGCTTCTAGAATGGTTCTTTTCTTACTACATTAGGTCTTTCCATTCTTTGTGAAGCAACTCAAAAATATATGAACTTGTCAGTTCTACTCACTTCCTGAGCTTTAGCTTAGATGCTGTGCTCCCAGAGTAGCCGTCTCCACCACAGAAGACATTCTTGGTGTCCTGTTCTCTCTGCATTCATCATCCCTTACTTTGATTTACCTCCACAGTACCTGCATTCCCCAACAGCCTCAAAAATCCAAAAGAGCAAAGCTCATGCAAGTCTTGGTCATCATTGTATTCCAAGTTCCTAGAACAGTGCTTTTACATAGCAGGTATTAAACAAATGTAGATAGAATGGATGATGAGTTAAATATTAAAAGAACATGGTGTATTATGCAAAAAGTATACATTATTCAAAATGAAGTTTTCACTTTATCTCAGAGGTTTCTTGGACTGTTGAAGGTAAGGTCATCCAAACTAACTGGTAACCTAAGTCCATAAAATAATTTAGGGACTTCTCCAGTGAAATCTTTTTTCCCATGAAAGAAAAGTTATGTGTTCAAACTGAGTAATTTACAACATGAAAAAATTCAACCCTAGTCATTGTTTCCAATTCACTCTTTACTATTTTTCTAGTTTCTTTTTTGACAAACCCTGTATTGTATCAAGGCACATCACAGCTTTTGGTCACAAAGTTCAGCATGATGTTAATATAATCCATCCTAGAAAAAAAATTGCCCCAAAGGAATAAACAAAATCAACAGTGATGAAATGGTGGCTTTCAACATCAGGGAACTAAAGAAAATCAGCACATAGGATAGAAAAAGAAACTGCATTACTTTGGACCATATTCACAGCATGTAATTAGAAGACAACTGCAGGATGTCTACCTTGGGAAAGTTGAGAAAAGAAATGCCTTGCAACAAGAGAAGGCAATGGTTACAAAACCAAATAAATTCTTTGCTGCAATAATTACATAGAAAGATTGATGTTGGAAGCAGACATATGGCTCACAGGGGAGGAGTAATGAGATAAAGGCACATGCTGCTGGAGCAGGTGATCTACTAATTAGATTTCAGCGATGTGGTTCATACCATGTTCAGATGGAAATTATCTTAAAATATACAAAAGAAACAAAACAGAGTTGCAGGAGAAATGATTTAGAGCCATGATCATAATGAAATCAGGATGACGGAGCTGAAATACGGTTTTTATAAGACTTTTGTTGGCAAATAAAAGCAATTTGTCATGTAATATCAAAATCTTACTGGATTGAGTAGAGCCATTCAAGAAGTAGAAATATCACTTCATCATACATTCTTTTCGTATTCTTTCATACAGGTAGATACAATTACATTGAGGGCCCACCAAACTATGCATTTGTATTGCAATATTTTTTATTCTCCATAATAATTTCCTGAGATAAATGTACCCTAGAAAAAAGGGTTCAGAGAGGCTAGATAACTTGCCCAAGAACCCACACTTGGAAGCAGCAAAACTCGGATCCAAATTTAAGACTTCTGATTACAAAGATAATCTCATTAATTCTGTGCAATGTGCTCCATCTTGTTCTAGAGCACTGAGAAAGTCAAATGCAACTTGAAACAATCGTAATGAAATAAAAACCAATGTACATAATTGTTTTATAACACATACTTACTTCTATACCATTACACAGAGAGAGTTTGGGTTATGGTCTTGATCATCAAAACCATTTATGCTGGGTTAGTTACTTGTGGTGAGACCTTGCATTGTACTTCGAATACGGCACTCAAGTAGACTTTCCCCCTCTTGGCCATCTTTTGATGTCCTCACAACTAAAAGGCTATATGACCACTGTAGTTTATAGTTTCAAACTAAACCGCTGATATTAGCTCTTACAATACTGAGATACAATGGAAATGTTTGAGGGTTGAGGAAGGAAGTGGTAAAACTATCAAATTTTTCTTGAATAACCCCTCGAATTGTAGATGTCAAGACATTTAGAAAGCATACTGACAAGAATTATTCCTAGGGAATTGCATTAGAATAATTTGGGTGGCTAAAATACATTTATACCTATACCTAATTAAAATCATTCATTCATAGCTTCTGTCATGATATTAATAAAAAGCTACAATCATTTTTTTCTGTGTTATAGTGGCTTTTCTTTGTATTGTGGCTAGTCAACATACTAAAATTTTACTTCTACCTGAGAAAAAACTCTCATTATGCAAAGTAAAATTAATTAGTTTATTTGGCAATAAACAAAACTTTTAAAAGTACTCCTTTGGTTGAAGAATCAATTCATATAATTTCAAGGATTAGTGAAAGAAAATCAGCTCATTAGCAGGATGCTTACATGGAAACTGTAGGCAAAAGACTTTTGATAGAATTCATTAATTTTAAGTTTGGTATCAGCATGCCTAAGTCAAAAACATGTGGCAGAGTAAAAACCAGTTCTACCTTTGAAGACTGCTAAGTCCTAAGAGGGACAAACATGTGTAATAATAATTACCATGTATTCAGTGTCAACTATGTACCAAGCACTGTCTCACTTTTCATCTGGCATCTCATTTGAAAAATAGAGACATTATAAAAAACAGTTGGGTCCAGGATGAGTTAAATGGTAAAAGGCCTCTGAAGGCAGAAGGATGTATAACAGAGAGCTCAATCCTTAAACCATCTGTCCAAGAAGCTAGAGGAAACCTGGGGGGTAGAGAAAGTAGAGAGAAACTGCCTTAGGAGGAGTCTCAAGTAGAGTTGAAGGGAAGATCTCCAGCTCCTGCTGGCAAGGGAAATTACAAAGTCAACAAGTTCTCGTTACAAGGTGAACACTAAAAATCAGACTGTCTAGAAAAAAAAGAAAACAATTTATCTGCATGGATAGATTTCTGTAAAAAATTAAAATTCCTTTTAAAAGCAATTTATTGGATGGAATTTATTGGAATTTTATGTATGGTTTGTCACCCTTTCTCTTACCATCTCCCCTCTTTCCCTCTTTATGCTTCAGGTATGTTGGTGCTCCTGTGGACCTCACTTAAATCTATTGGGAATATTTAAGACTCAAGATATTTCCTTAAAATGTACCTAAAAGTTCCTTGGTTTGCTCATTTTCTTTCCCTGAAATAAAACAGACATCAATTTCCAAATACTTTAAAATCACTTTATCTTAAAATGAACACCTCTATCTTCTGAGCAGTTGAAAGCATCTTCCTCCTTCTTTGGAGCCCATATTTGAGTGACATTTACCTGACGTATCACAGGCATCGAATAAGCATTTCTTAAAGACCTGCAATGCACTAGACACTGTATTAGATGCTGTGAAAACAAGTTTACTTGTCAGATCAGCTTCAAAACAAGCTTCCTCTAGCTCTTTTCCTATTTTCTATGACCTTAGATGTTGGTCCACATCAGTAAAAACTGTCTGAAATGGAACAGATAAATAGAACAGACCTTGTGGCAGTAAATATTTTCAAAAAGCTCAAAATATGTGGGCATTTAGTAAACTAAATGCCTTTTTTTATGAGGCTGCTTCAAGTCAAGACAAGGTCAAACCAGTTGTCCCTGAGCTAAGAAAGAAGTTGCCCAATCTGACTTTGACTTTGAGACAGTATGTATTTCCATTCATATATTTATTTCCAGGCAACCATTATTAAAGAAGCTATGCTCAAGGCACCAAGAAAACTGCTGAGATTAGAACTAACATTATGGATAGGGTATGGATCTCTCTCAAGAGGATACAGCATATACCTATAAATGATTATGATAAAACGTGGAAAGAAACAAGTGTCGTGAGAGATGAAAATATGTAGGTTTGATCTGAATGTATATACACACCAAAGATCCATGTATGTATTTCTATATGAATAATTCTCCCTCTTGTTTGTCACTGTGTTATCTCAGCATTCCTCTGAATTTTTGTTCTTATTTCAGTAATGGGTTGTAATTTAATCTGACACCTAGAACTCAATGTGGAAATAGGAGAATGTAAATTTATATTCTTAGTTGGCACAGATGCAGTATGATGAGGGCTTACTTTATCATGGGCTGAAATACAAATAGCTGCTAATAGGAGACAGAGGAGGAGATAGTTTGGTGCGATAAACAGAGAAGCCCTTTAAGAGCTGAGAATCTGACTAAATGGTCTAATGCACCGTAAGCACATCAGTCATTCATAACCTCTCAGTCTTAGAGTTCTCACCTGTAAATCAGAGGAAATTAGTTTTTACTACAGGCTGTTTAGGTTCTAGTCTCTCAAATCTATTAGCCAGTGGACTTTATGGACTGTCTGCACCATGAGGCCTTAGTCCTCATTGTAGTCCTTGTGCCTAGCATAGTTCTTGGCGCATAGTAAATGCTCGGAAAACACTGACACAATGAGTGACGAAGTAATAGAATTGCTTGTGAGTGGCACGCTAGTAATGTCCACCACATTCTTTTTTTCTCATATCCTTTTCTAGGGTGACCAACCATTCTGGTTTGCCTAGGACTTTCCCTAAGCTTTTTGTTCTAAAAAAAGCTTTCCCACTTCCTGGGAAAACCTTCAGTCTCAGGTAAACCTGGAAGGTTGGTCACCCTTCCCTCTACCATCTCCCCTTTCCCTCTTTATGCTTCAGATATGTCGGTGCCCCTATGGACCTTACTTAAACCTATTGAGGATATTTAGGATTCAAGACATTTCTTTTAAATGTACCTGAAAGTTTGGAAAATTATTTCCTTGGTTTGTTCATTTTCCCCTGAAATAAAATAGACATCAATTTTCAATGTCTTTCTGTAGTCATATGGCAAGTGCATGAATGACTCACAAATAAAAATGTCCTTCTATTTGCCAAAAGCCATCATCCACCTGAATAAATCGTGATGTGATAAAATCACAGAGCATAAGGCTTCAAATAATTCTTGGAATATTTTTATTGGACACCAAGCCAAACAGATGTGATACACAAAAATCTAAATTGATGGTGAACTGTGAATATCTGGTGACTTCCAGAGAAAATAGCCCAGGAGAGCAGGAATCACCAACCTGGAAGTGGGAGAGCAAATCCACAAAAGAAATCCAAAAGTGTTTAGAAATCTGAGAGGACATTATTTCTTTCTTTAAAATTTTCGCATGTATCTTGACTGTCACCTGAACTGAGAGTGATTACGGCAGTGTCATTCTGCAAGGAATTACAAAACAAATTCTATGCCACTGCCTTCTTCCAGCTCTGAAAAATGCAAGATGGCACTGCCATCAACCCCCAGACCTCACTCAAAGCTACAGGCCATTCCCGTGGAACATGAAGTGGTACCCTGGAAGGAAATCTAGTTTTTAAAATAGTACAGATTTTATGCTTGACTAGCAAGGATCATCATTCTATTTTACTCTGCAAGGTGCAGAGGAATCTTAACACCTGATAGTGATGTGTAGCTGGATTAGAAAGGTGTATTTCTCCTCACAACACTAGTGGAGCTTTACACTTATATGCCTTCAGCTAGAGAAACTCTATTATCGATTTCAGTGTTTAATGATCAGCATTTTCAGTATAATATGGCAACCATACTTTTCTACAAGGCAAGTCTTACATCTTGTGCTCAACCAAATAAACACATCTGTTTCAGTGCTGAAGGGAAACTACCCATTAGATTTAGTAAGAGATAGTATGTCCCTCTGAATACGCGCTCTACTGTGGAGATTTTCTACCCTAACCTCCCATGAGACGCAGCTCCAATATATTTCACTTTTCCGTCCCATTGAGAGATTCATTCATTTACTCATTCAAAAATATTCACTGGTGTCCAGGTGCCTAGACACTGGAGCTAGAGCAGGAAACCAAACAGACAAGATCCCTATTCTTGCCGAATTTACATATGAGAATCAAGAAAGAGACAATAAACAAATAAGGAAAGTAAGTGACAAGTCAGAAAGTGATAAATGCTTTGGATGAAAATAAAACAATGAAGAGGATAAGGCAGTTGTTGGGAGGTTTCTAGGACTGGTGTTGAGCCAAACTTGAGAGGATGCCTTTCATCTTTTAGAAACCCATACCCTCTGTCCACTCCTTTTTGCATGCTGCGTACCTCCTTGGGAGAGCTTAAGTAAATAGGTTTTGGGCCTTATTTAGATAAGGCACAGAGAAAAACTTTGCTGGAAGAATTCTTTTCTTCTTCTCCTTCTCCTTCTCCTTCTCCTCCTTCTCCTTCTCCTCCTTCTCCTTCTCCTCCTTCTCCTTCTCCTCCTTCTCCTTCTCCTCCTTCTCCTTCTCCTCCTTCTCCTTCTCCTTCTCCTTCTTCTCCTCCTCCTTCCTTCTTCTTCTTCTCTTCTTTCTTCTTCTTTCTTCTCTTTCTTCTTTCTTCTCCTTCTTCTTCTCCTTCTTCTTTTATTTTTGAGAGAGGGCCTCACTCTGTTGCTCAGGCTGGAGTGCAGTGGTACAATCAAGGCTCACTGCAGCCTTCACCTCCCAGGCTCAAGCAATCCTCTCACCTCAGCTCACCTTAGCTGGGATTTCAGCCATACCGCCATGCCTTATTATTATTATTATTATTATTATTATTTTATTTTATTTTTTATTTTTTGGAAATGTAGTCTCACTATATTGCCCAAGCTAGTCCTGAACTCCTGGGCTCAAACAATCTTCCCTGCTCAGCCTCCCAAAATGCTGGAATTACAAGCATAAACCACGATGTCCAGCATGGAAGGATTTAAATAAAGACAATCAATGTTAATAATCAAATTGATAGATATTTTTCCAAAATCCCAACTAGGTGGTTCATTGCCCACATAGCGTAGTAACAAAATAGTTATCAGAAAAAGCATGGAAGTTGTGGACAAGTTTCTGGCTTTAATTTTTGATTCAACCATATCAGATCTGTGTGTCCTTACACATCTTATGTTAATCACTCTGAGCTTCACTTTGTTTGTGCTAGGATATAATGATTTTTTCATGCTTACAGGGTTCTAATACAATAATTAATGTAAAGCTGCCAGCACCCGGTTGACACTCCTAATACCACAGGTTAAGAACAGTGATGATGCCTCACCCTCTCCTTTCTTCCTCTGAAATGGGACTGACCAAGGCTGAGGTTAGAGAAGTAGTGATAATAAAAGTTAATAATTAGCTCGATACGGGGAGGCAGAAGTTGCAGTGAGCCAAGATCGTGCCACTGCACTCTAGCCTGGGCAACAGAGGATTCCTTCTCAAAAAAAAAAAAAAAAAAAAAAAAAAAAAAGAATTGACTCAATTAGCTGTGACAGTAGGTCTGAAGACTTCAGAAATATGAAAGCCTCCACATATTTCAAGATGTAGGACAAAATCAGAGGTGATGGTATGGAATTGTATCCTCTCTGCATTCCTGCAGCACAAATGAAAACTCAAATGAATTATGCTAACACCGGGGGTAAGTCCTTTATTACCTATCTCATATTCTCTATACTCTCTGAGAAGCTTCAAACTGAGAAGTGAATCAACTTTCATAACCCATATCTGTTTTGGCCTTGAGAGGATCCATTCCAACCTGAAAGATGTTAAGAGAAATTTTCATTATTTATTTCCAAAGCAGACAAATACAAAGACCAGGAACACTGAGTTTTAGTGGTTATAAAAAGGAATAGTTTTAATTATTTTTTAAGGAAACAAGTAATACTTTTCTCATTTCTTATCTTTTTAGGAAATGTAAATAATTTTATTTTTAATCAGTTAGATAAACATACTCAAATATTTTAATATTGTAGTGAACTATCAACCAAGGCTGTGATATAAAGAGTCATGGCTTCAGTTAAACTATCGAACTAAGAAGCATGAGCCCGGGTGCCCACAGATGTCCTGCCTGATCCTTCCAAGAGGAAAGGGGGAAAGGGAGCAGTATCTTAGCAATAGAGGAAATGGAAATGCTTTAGCAATACAAAACTTGCAGGCCCTGCACATTTTTAAAAAAATTGTCTTAGCAACAGGCCTGGTGACCAATCAAACCACCGAGATGTGCCCATGACAGAGATTTCCTGAGATGTGGGACTTTCAGTGCTAAAATTGGACAGTCCCAGGCAAAGTGGGATAGCTGGTTGCACTAGGACAAGTTTCACTGATGATGTCTGGAGGGTAGGGATGGAACAGGAAGAATAGCAGAGAAGACAAATGCTGAGAAAAGGAGAAAGGCCTAGATTCCAGTTTCACAGGGTAAGAATTTTATTTTTATGTGTTTTTTTACTATAGTATCTCATATTTTTGTTAAGGTATAATTAAAACATTATAAAATTAATCCATTTAAAGCACATAATTCAATCCTTTTAGTATGCTTGCAGGTTGTACAGCAATCATCATGATCCAACTCCAGAACCTTTTCATCATCCCAATGAGAAACTCTGTACTCATAAGAAACCACCTCTCATTCTCCTTTCCCCATGTCCCTCAGTATTTTAAAAGAAGGTGGTTTGGATTTTCTGAGTTTAGGAGAAAAGGGTAAGTAACACGACACATAGAGAATCCAGAATATAGTGGGGTTAAGTAACCATTTGTTGTGTCTAAGGTAGCCACAGAGTGAAAAGGAAAAAATCAGCTCACATCTTTTAAGGACAATCTCTTTCCTGTTTCCCAAACCCACTGCTGGTTACCTGGTACCCCAATGGGAAGATTGATATCATAAAATTCTTAGAAAAAGTATCATTATGGCCATATAATCAGTTTTTATTAACTTTTCTTTAGGAGACTTCAGTATTTCACAAGGATTTACCATCATTCTTTGTGTCATTTCTTACTTCATCTCCTTGGATGTAACTTGAAATTACAAAGTAGAATGGTTAGGTTAGTTTATAGCCTTATTTTATGTAGTCTCTGTCAATTAATTATTTAAGGAATATGTATTTTATTCACCTTTTCATCAGAAATGATTGCTCATCATTTTAAAAAATAAATGAGAATTTTTTACTTCAAAGAGAAACTTACAGAAAGCTTTTGAATTAACTGTTCTTCCTCCCATATCAATGTCTGGTATCTATTTGTTCTTGGCTTGGAAAAGCAATAGTTTATATATCAACCCACCTTAGCCAAATGTTGCTGAATATTACCAAATCCTTACTATTGGCCATGTTTGCTTTGTGTTCTACAGGGGTGACCGGAAACTTCCTGAACTTCTAGAGTCTGGCAGTCATACAGAAACATAAATTGGAGAAAATTGTCAAAGAACATTGGACAGTTTAACTTTTTATCATCAACTGCTGGCTTCAAAAACAAGGAACTATTGTCCAGATCATAAATGTAGAGTTTGTCCCTTTCTGTACAAAATAATACCACCAGCCCCTTTTTGGCAAAAATTTCAGTTAATTACAGCTAGTAGAGATAAATTTTCATTGGTCATCCTTATGTTCTCACTGGATCCTGCTTGTGACTCATAGCATGCATGTAAAAGCCATTCAACCTGTGTTAGTTGAAAGGGCTAAGACAGCTGCACTATAATGGGTTGATTACATGATCTGATCTACATTAGAACCAGGTTCTAAATAAATGAGCTAACCAGGTGCAGACCAACCGATAAGAAACAAAATGTATACCTCAGACTAGGAGAGGATAGGAGTTTTTACCCTGGAATTCACAAACCTCTAAATGATTTAAGCTTCTATCTGTGGGCTTTAGGAGATCTGTGAACATCCTACAGCAATCTGCAAAACATTATACTTTTGAGGGTTGAAGAAGGGGAAAAGGAGCCACAGCTTTCTATGAGATTTCCAAAACGGGCCATTATTCAAAATAATGAATCAAATAATAGGTTAAAGGTTCCCGCTCTTGGGATTGTCATTACATACTTGATTTTATTTTCTACTAAATGATCTGCCTCTATAAACAATGCTTTATATTTTGCCTACTTAGAGTTATACCCCAAGGATGATTCAGTGATAAGTTTCTGCACTTATATTCATAAATATATATTTCCATATCTAATGTACATATACTGCATCAACCAGAATGTTGTCATACAAGTAGAAAAACTGTGAGTGATTTAGAATAAGAGATTTACTATGGGGATTACATTGTTATGCAATTATAAAAACTGGTGGAGAAATCTATGCAAAACTATTGCCTCTGTTTGTAGTGTTAAATCTGAAGTTGTCAGGCTGGCTGTTGTGAAGGAAATCTAGATGTAAGAGTGTAACAAAGCAATGAGCAAATGGAACTCATATCTATCTCAAATTTCCTTCACCCTTGATAATGCAGGTGACCCACCGGTGAAGCTACCATCTTTCACCATACTGCTATATACTAATTACATAGACTCTGAAGAAGGAAATTCATCAAGAGATCAAGCCCCTCAGATGAGCTGAAGGAGGTGATGAGCTGCAAGACCTGCAGACACTGGTGCTGCTCCACGTCAACATGGTGAGTCCGCAGACTAGGAAGAGCCACGTGATGTGTGGCCGAGTCTGGCACCCTGCACAGAGCTTGAAAATGTAAAATTGACTGCTCTTTCATTTCTACCCTCCAAACTTCATGAAGTATTTTTTCAATGATCAACTCTAACCCAAAGAAAAAAGAATTCTGGAAAAGTTAGTTTCAATTTGGTTTAGATGATGTAATCTAATGCCACCACACACAGTATTTGATTGAATGCAGGCATGGAAAATTTTTTAAAAAGCTTTTATTTATTATACCTATAAAATAAATGGGATGATTTATTTGTAATCTGTTCCCTTGAGTTATTATAAACTAATAGTTGATAATATTGGTGAATGTAGATATTTGAGCTGTTTCCTTTTTCTTTCTTTTTTTAAGAGATAGGGTCTCCCTCTGCCATACAGGCTGGAGTACAATGGCACAGTCACAGCTCACTGCAGCCTCAGACTCCTGGGTTCAAGCAATCCTCCCACGTCAACCTCCCAAGTAGTTAGAACGATAGGTATGTGCCACCATGCCCAGCTTTTGAGTTTTTTTTAAGTTGTAACCAACGTCCCATTAAGAAATGACTACTGTAGAACCCCAAGCACAGGATATAAATATGGAACAATAAGAGACAGTAGTAGCATCTGAAATTAAGAAGTGGCCAATACCTAGAATGAACAAAACTATCCAGGAAATCAACAACAACAACAAAAGGAGCTCAATAAACACAATAGAAAAATGGGTAAAGGATATTCAAGGGTAATCCACAAAAATATAAAGAAATGCTTATATTCACCGGTAATGAGAGGAATGAAACTCATGACAATAACATATTACTTTATACCTTATGGATTAGCAAAAATGAGAATGTCATATGTTGGTGAGGACATGAAGCAAGAATGCTCATGCACTGCTGGTTTGAAGTGGGCTGATGCAGGTGCTCATGCACTGCTGGTTTGAAGCGGGCTGATGCAGGTGCTCATGCACTGCTGGTTTGGAGCGGGCTGATGCAGGTGCTCATGCACTGCTGGTTTGGAGTGGGCTGATGCAGGTGCTCATGCACTGCTGGTTTGGAGCGCGCTGATGCAGGCATCCTGGAAAGCTCACAGGGGGAATTTACTGGAGTCAAAATTGGTGACCTAGCAATATTAATCCAGAGTTTGTATCAAAAAGAAATCCTCGCAAAAAAATCCAAAATCACTAGATTATAAACGGTATGCATCACTGTGTTGTTTATACGAACAGATAGTTAAAGGCAATATGTGAGTTCATAGCTAACAAATCAATAAGGAAAACAGAGTGGACTTACACTGTAGAGTACTATACTATCCGACTGTTAGAAGCAAACTGGATGTGCTCTCTGCAACATGGAGAACTACTTAAAAAGCCAGTGTTTCAGTGAGAAGAGTAAAAATACAGTATTTTATGTAAGTTATGTTTGTGGACAAAAACATAGTAAACTGTAATGACAATTTAAGAGAATATATAAAAACTCAAAAGTATGTATTAAACAGATTAGAGTGATAAGCCACAGAGGAGGAAACTGGGAATGAAGAGTGAGAATAAAAGTGAATCAATTAATAAAGAAAGAGCAGGCTTTGCACAGGGAAGTGACAAGAGTGAGCTGTGGAATAACTTCATCTTCTGCCCTTAAAGACTCAAAAAAAAAAAAAAAAGACTGAAATAAACAAAGACATACATTCATGAACAAATAAAATTATTCATAAATGTTTTTTAGAATACCTAGCACATAGAGAGTATTAATTGCTGCAACTATTCCTCTGAGCTCCAGTAAGTACTATATTACACCGCAGAATTCACGAGATTTTCTGGTTTTGTGATTACTCAGCCTCAAGGACAATCTGAGCTTTCAGATAAAAGGGAGTTTCTGGTTAGTTTCCAAAAAAGGCATGTTGGAAAATGAAATACACAGTTTTAATTATTGAAAAGAAAAGTTAAATAAAGTAGCATGAAGGTAGAAAATATGAATATTTTATAATCATAATTTTATTTAATGTCTTGCAGTTTGTAACTTAAAAATCATGGTACAAAACTATGGGGAAGAAACGCCTGTGAAACAGAAAATAGGGCAGATGCAAGAATGAGAGGAATGCCAGGATTCTTGGCATCATTCTCTTTCAAATAGAGCTCTTCTGTTGTGTAGACCAAATATGATGACATTTCACGTTTTATTTTCTACAGGACAACTGCATTATGAGATATCTGAGCTTCTTCACAAAGTGGAGTTACCACCCCTAAAAGAATTTTGCATCCAATGACACCACTGGCCCCTGAAACTCTTTATTGTACTGAAGATGTTGTAATTTGGAAAGGTAATTAATTGGGTGAAATGTTAGATCATACTTTTATAATATTTGTCATTTGAATGGCACTGTATTGACAGGCCTTGTTTATCTATTAACTTGTTTATCTGTTAACTTACTAAATGTTCATTGAACATCTTCAATATATCACATTTGATTAGACCTTAGATTTCATTCAAAAATTAACACGCTGGCCAGGCATGGTAGCTCACACCTGTAATCCCAGCACTTTGGGAGGCCAAGGTGGGTGGATCATGACATCAGGAGTTCAAGACCAGCCTGGCCAGCATGGTGAAACCCCGTCTCCACTAAAAATACAAAACATTAGCTGGGCATGGCGGCAAGTTCCTGTAGTGGCAGCTACTCAGGAGGCTGAGGCAAGAGAATTGCTTGAACCTGGCAGGTGGAAGTTGCAGGAGCCAAGATCACACCATTGCACTCCAGCCTAGGTGACAGAGTGAGACTCTGTCAAAAAAATTTTTAAAACTAATACGTTACTTGGGAGTCAGTAAGATGTTCATATCCTAATCCCTGGACTCTGTGAATGTGTTACGTTGCAGATGTGATTAGGGCTTTGAAATGCAGACACTGTTTGAGATTATCTAGGGGGCTCCAATATAATCACAAAGGACCTTATAAAGAAAAGCAGGAGGCAGTACAGTCAGAGAAAGATATGTGAAAAGAAAAGCAGGGACCACAACGAATCAGAAATTAGATGATGCTACTGGCTTTGAAAATGGAGAAAGAGGTATGAGAAAGGCATACAGGCAGCTTCTCGAGCTGGAAAATGCACAGGAATGGATTCTTCTCTAGAGTCTCCAGGAGGAATGAAGCTCTGTCAATACCTTGATTTTGGCCCAATGAGGCCCATTTCTGACTTCTCACCTCCAGAACTCCAAGAAAATAAATATGTTTGATTTAAAGTCACTAAATCTGTGGTAATATGTTACAGTAACAACAGGGCATTAATACAAATTTGAGAAACTTCTGACACAGTCAGGGACATTAACAAGTAAACACCGGGGATACACAGTATTAAGTTTATTAAGTTATGCACCAGATATTATAAAATGATTTAACTCTGAATGGGCATTCTGAGAAAGCTTGTCTGAGGAAACACATAGGCTAAGATCTGAAAGAGAGTCAGAATAAGGAAGGGAAGGGAAGGGAAGAGGAAGGGAGGGGAGGGAAGGGGAGGGGAAAGAAAGGAGGGAGGAAAAGAGGAGGGAGGGAGGGAGAGGGGAGGGGGTGGGGAACAGGTGAATCAGCTAAGCAGCAGAAAAAAACATGACGCTTCTAAAACAGCAAAAATCCCAGGAATCTCATTAATCATTCCAACTCCCATCATAGTCTTTACACCCCGCACCTGCCAGCTCCAAGGAATGTAGCTATTTTTTGGTCCTGATGTTAGGAGTGCTGATAACTCTCTCCATTCTGAAAGAACAGCTAAAAGGCAGTAACAAATAGGCACAGACTGATTAAGGAACAAAGCATCCCTGCACGGAAGCCGATACAAAGTGTCATTTATAAGCTACTATGAAGTCTCAAGTAATTAAATAACTTAAATGTGTGGAAGATTTTCCTGGTTTGTAATTTTTAATTTTTTCAAAGATATTGTTATTTTTTACTACGATTAATTGGAAAACCAAGTAATCTACCTTCTGGTAATAAGTAGATAACAGGGTAACTTTTGAGGGAATCTTTGTGGAGATATGGATACCGTAACAAAGTACATTCAATTTTTAACCAGTTCCTGGGAACATAAACACCACTGAGCTGCTACCTAAACAGTTTCTGTTACCCCTATGCCATATCAGGAACACAGGCAGCTCTATCTGGTAGATTTCTAAAGGGAAAGCCACTGTAGATTAAAACTATGTGGCATGAGTTTTTCTTCCCTGAGAATGGTGAAATTGAGTTGAAGAGCCAGTTTGGATGGGATTTAAAACTAAAATCACAACGTAGTTTTGTAGCAATCAAATGCATAAATTAGTAAGCTAATTTAAAGAGTTTCTTACTATTCAAGATAGTGCAAATAGTCTTGTCTTCTAGGATGACTAAGGACCTTTATATGACCCTTTAAAGATTCCCAAAGGTCTAATATGAAGCAAAACAAAATGTCTTAGTTATAAAAGCTTTGTTTTATGATTGGCAAAGAAAGCTTTCTTAGTTAAAAGTTGAATTGTATAATGACTCAATATCAGAAAGAACATTGCCAAAGTGGGCTATTTATTTTCTATTAAAAGACTTCCTAAGCTGTCTTCCCAAAAGAAGTAATCTTGGATGTCTATATTATTTCATCATCCAGTGTATTCTTTTAGGAAGCACAATAACGGCCATTATAATTTCATAGCTACTCTGGAAAATAATTATTTTTTCCTTGTGCTTGTTTTATTCACCAGAGTTGTAAAAGGGCTGATAACTTGGGCAGCAGGAGTTTTGTATAGGTGAGAATTAGTTGCATTAGTTAGAATATCCAGTCCCTATGCAGAAGAATATCTTCATGCTGCTGAATTTGGATTTGTCCATAATTTCCTGATGTTAAATACGATTAATGTCAGACTCACAAATACTCTTTGTGTGGGGTTAGCTGATGTCACTCATTGATGAGACAGACCATAATATTATAGTATAGATAAGTTCAGGTAGAGGCATTTTACTTTACAGGTTAACATATGCATATAAATGAAAAAATACAAAAAGAAATATTTTACGTAAATATTGAAAGTAAACTCATAAAAAAACTAAGCCACTTAGTATTTTCCTTTGCTCCCCAACAAGGACTCTCAAAGACATCTGATGGTTTATAAATAAATATTACAGCTCTCAAATAACATCCAGGAGTTTCTGAAATTAACACATTTCTTATTCATCATATAGAATCAATTAAATTTCTTGAACTCTCACTTGTTCATAATTCATTTCATTCCCTTTTAATCTTTTTTTAAATAACAATTTTGTAACTAGGTAACTAGGTTGTTTTTGGCTTCGACTTGCCCAGGATTTTACAGGAATAATAAATATTTTAAAATTTAAAGACCAGCCTCCATAACTCTGAAAGATTTTAAAAGAATCTTGACATACAGGATCTATTTCTAAAGCCAAAATGTTAGTTACAACATTCCAGATTAGCATGATATATTTCTTCACAGAATTCCATTAATGAATTGTCTAGAGTCATTGTCACTTAAATGAGTGCCATTCTTCAGAACATTTTCTCCTTATTGATTTCTCTAAAATTCCATCTTAATATAAATGTCTTCTTTTTGAAATTTCTGGAATTTTGAAGCTTAAAAACTAGACGTGAATTTAATGTGGAGAAAGAGGCAGTGTCATATCTCTATTTTGACAGTAGTTCACAAACATTGTGGTTCTGGTGTGTACTGTAAGGGATGTTATTAATAACAGAGTATTAAAAAGAAATTAGTCCTTCTGGTCAACATCGTTTCTTCAGTGACAGTGCCCTTCTACTCTATGACCTTTAAAGATACCTTGAGAATTGCTCAGGACCTACCTGTAGCAGGATGTGAAATTTTTGTACAGGGAGTCACCTAGAAATGGGCTCTAAAATTAACTTGAAAGGTGGAAATCATGCATGGCCAAAAGGACCCTTGGCAAATTTCTTTTTTTATATACTTTAAGTTCTAGGGTACATGTGCACAACGTGCAGGTTTGTTACATGTGTATACATGTGCCACATTGGTGTGCTGCCCCCATTAACTCGTCATTTACATTAGGTATATCTCCTAATACTATCCCTTCCCCCTCCCCCCACTTCATGACAGGCCCTGGTGTGTGATGTTCCCCACCCTGTGTCCAAGTGTTCTCATTGTTCAATTCCCACCTGTGAGTGAGAACATGCGGTGCTTGATTTTCTGTTCTTGCGACAGTTTGCTGAGAATGATGGTTTCCAGCTGCATCCATGTCCCTACAAAGGACATGAACTCATCCTTTTTTATGGCTGCATAAAGCATCTGTGAGAGATATACATCTTTCATTAAGTCTGACACTGCCATCTTTTCTCCTGCATTACATCTGACAGATTTTTTTTCTTCAAATAAACAATAGATGAGCAAGTTGGCTTGCATTTGGGATTTATCTGATACAAAAACGATGTATCTTAAAGGACTAGAGCCACCCTCAGCCTGAGGTGTTCAAACTTTCAGAGACAGAACTGAAACCTACAGAAGGAAAGATGAATTCCTCATCTCACAGTCACTCCAGAGCACACGTGATTTAAATAGAATAGCAAGCTGAATCTATTGTCGTGTTTACCATGTTATTATTCCATCTGTGTGTTTTCGCCCCTTAATTTCACTCAAGGTAAGACACTTGTGATGCAACTGCATTTCTGTTTGTCATTATAAATCACTGGATTCCCTGTATTCAAGACACAGCAGGCCACTCCAATTAAGCTTGTACCTGGATCTTCTTTGAAAACAATGTGTATAAGACGTTTGCTGAAGATTGAGTATATGCTTTAGAGATCTTGAGAAGGTGAATGTTGTCAGGGCAGAACAATGTATACACCTTGAACTCTAGTGGAACCATGTCCTTCCCAGCCATGATAAGTTATTTTATGTCACGGGTGATAAAGTAAATTTCATTTACAAGTGGCATATTTCACCTTTCACTGCACAATGTGTTCTTCTTGTGAAATCAAAAAAATTACGTCTGTAAGTCCTGCTCTGTCATTTCTATCTCTATGTCTAATCACCTCTTCAGTCGGAAAACAAAGAAAAATACAAAATTAGGTTTAGGAGAGGTATCTCCAGTTCCCAGAAATTAACTGCCACAGAAATGTTACAGCAACTTTGTAATATTTGAAATATTTTTTGTTCAGCATTTCAACAAAATTCTCTTTCCTATTTGACTTTTTAACCTTTTCTGTGTCTAAAGTTTTAAAGTCTGGGGCCCTTGACTTGCCTGTATATTAGAAGATGAATGCATTATCCATTGTCTTTGCCAATTAAAGGGGACCTATCTTTCCACAAAACACCCTGTATTCTATTTTTTGCATTTATTCCCGGCAATAAAGAATATTGTTTACATTAGAGGTTGATAATGGCAAAAACATTAAATAAACAATGGATGAGTTTCTTCTACCTAGGAAACAGTAAGATCGTCAGCAAGAATAAAGAATTCATGTGCCTGGCAGCCCAAAGGAACTGTGTGACAAGAAATAGATACTAAGAGACATTAATTAAGATGGAAATAATGAACCACAGTACATCTTTCAAAGATTGAAATAAGCTCTGCACAGAAATCCTTTTTTTTTTTTCCAGAAACTGACACACTCAGAACTGGTATCTAGTTATGATAATGGAACATATTTGTCATTAGTTTAAAAAAGGTAATGGACTAACTTGGATAGGTAAGCAGTTTTCTCTCTAACTAAAATTATCTTTTGTATAAGGTGTAAGTAAGGGGTCCAGTTTCTGTTTTCTGCATATGGCTAGCCAGTTTTCCCAGCACCATTTATTAAATAGTGAATCTTTTCCCCCGTGTAAATTAGTTCAACCATTGTGGAATACAGTGTGGCAATTCCTCAAGGATCTAGAACTAGGAATACCATTTGACCCAGCAATCCCATTACTGGGTATAAACCCAAAGGATTATAAATCATGCTGCTATAAAGACACATGCACACATATGTTTACTGCAGCACTATTTACAATAGCAAAGACTTGGAAACAGCCCAAATGCCCATCAACGGGAGACTGGATGAAGAAAATGTGGCACATATACACCATGGAATACTATGCAGCCATGAAAAGAATGAGTTCATGTCTTTTGCGGGCACACAGAAGAAACTGGAAACCATCATCCTCAGCAAACTAGCACAGGAACAAAAAAACAAATACCGTATGTTTTCACTCATAAATGGGAGTTGAACAATGAGAACACATGGACACAGGGAGGGGAACATCACACACTGAGGCCTGTTGGGGGGTGGGGGGAAAGGGGAGGGAGAGCATTATGACAAATACCTAATGCATGCAGGGCTGAAAACCTAGATGACGGGTTGATAGGTGCAGCAAACCACCATGGCACATCTATACCTATGTAACAAACCTGCACGTTCAACACATGTATCCTAAAACTTAAAGTAAAATTTTAAAAAATAAAATAAAGAACAAAAGAGGAAAACAATTAACTTTTATTTATGTAGTAAAGTTCTTATTTGCTTTATAGGCTTCCTGTATTTCAAATTCCATAAACTGTAATTAAAGCACAAAAAGCAAGTAAATTTAATCAAAGGCTAATGAAATTTTCTAATTTTACTCTATTTTATTACTTTCATTCATCTGGAATTGCCTTTATTTCACCCTCATTTTGTTTTTTCTTTTACTTTTTAATCGACATATAATAATTATACATGTTTTTGTGGGGTCCATAGTAATATTTCAATACATATAATGTACAGCAATCAGATCAGGATTTAGCATATCCATCATCTCAAACATGTATTATTTCTCTGTGTAGGAACATTCAATATCCTCCTCCTTGCTATGTGAAACTATGTGATATATTTTGTTAACTATAGTCATCCTACTGTGACCTAGAACACTGGAAATTATTCCTCCTATCTAGCTCTAACTTTGCATCCTTTAACAAATCTCTCCCTACTCCCCTATTCCCTCTACCATTTTCAGCCCTGAGTATCCTCTCTTCTACTTTTCACTTCTATGAAATCAGCTTTCTTTAGCTTCCACATGAGTGAAAACATACAGTGTTTAATTTTGTGCTTCTGACTGATTTCACTTAACATTATGTCCTCCAGTTCTATCCATGTTGCCACAAATGACAGGATTTCACACATTTTTATGGCTGAATAGTATTCCATTGTGAAATATCCCACATTTTCTTTATCCATTCATCTGCTGTTGGACTCCTAGGGTGATTCCATATCTTGGCTATTGTGAATAGCGCTGCATTAAACATGAGGATGCAGGTGTCTCTTAGAAATATTGATTTCCTCTCCTTTGGATAAATGCCACTAGTGGGACTACTGGATCATATGGTATTTCTATTTGTAGTTTTTTGAGAAGCCGCCATACTGTTCTCCATAGTGGCTGTACTAGTTTACATTCCCACCAGCAGTGTATACAAGTTCTTTTTTGTTGGCCGGGCTCGGTGGCTCAAGCCTGTAATCCTAGCACTTTGGGAGGCCAAGACGGGCGGATCACGAGGTCAGGAGATCGAGACCCTCCTGGCTAACATGGTGAAACCCCGTCTCTACTAAAAAATATAAAAACCTAGCCGGGCGAGGTGGCGAGCGCTTGTAGTCCCAGCTACTCGGGAAGCTGAGGCAGGAGAATGGTGTGAACCCGGGAGGCGGAGCTTGCAGTGAGCTGAGATCTGGCCACTGCACTCCAGTCTGGGCAACAAAGCGAGACTCTGTCTTAACAACAACAACAACAACAAAAACAGTTCTTTTTTGTTCACATCCTCTCCAGCATTTGTTATTTTTTGTCTTTTTGATAATAACCATCCTAACCGGGGTGTGATGATAACCTCATTGTGTTTTTGAATTGCACTTCCTTGGGACTGTGCTAATTAATTAGACAATACTTTTTACAAAAAATGAAATTATATCTTGCCTTTTTAAAGTATCCACTTACATATCATATCGTCATAAAAGGATCAACTGTGACAACTGCAGTTAAGTAGCCACATAATTAAATTCTGTCCTTTATAAACATTAATTATGATTTCAATGTTCTCCATTACTAACTTCCATATATAACAAAGGGGTTTACATGGTAGTGATAACTAAAAAGACAAATGCTGAGTTTAAGGTTATGAAATCAGTGTTTTACCTGCTATTGCCTAGAAATATTAAAACAGAAACCTCTATTTGCTGCATATTAAAATCTCTATTTCTCTTCAGGTTTCACATATACTTTAAGACACAACTAGGGAGCTAAATTGTTATTCCTCTGCAGTCTCCAGAATTGAAATTATGTGGAAGTGTACTTTTAAATCAATTAAATAAACACCGTTTATTTATAGTACTAATGCTGTAAGCATTATAAAATGCTGATAGAATTATAAGAAAATCTCTAAAAACCAGATTAAATTGACATATGCTCAGTAAAAAGCAAACAATATTCTTAAGCCCTAAATTTAGGGAATCTTTTCTTTGTAGACCAAATAATTCAGAAACACTTTAATCTTAAGTTTTTGTAGACTGTGGAATTGTTTTCTCTCTGGAAAAATGAAATTGGTTTTGCTCAAAGGATTCTTGATGTCCAATGTCATTTTTGACAACATGTAAGCTTTTTGTTACTGTTTTTCCTTTCTTGTTTTTGGTTTGGTTTCTCCATGTGCCAGTTTTCCAAATACCTAGGTTCTTGAGCATTGTCACACATTTCTTCACAAAAGAAGAGGTGAAAAGGCCCAACATCACAGTCACTATAGTCTCTGCTTCATTTCTGAAGTCAACAAATGTGTCCTTTGCCTTAGTTGTGGCATCTATCAACTTGATGCATTTGAACTCTTCTGAGAGCTTCCCTTGGGTTTAAGGATTCCTGAATAAGCTTGACAATTGCAAGACTTTTAAAAACTATTATTCTAATGTACTATATTATAGAGATCTGGAGTTACAGATAACAATGAGATAATGTACAAGACTTATATTTGTTAGTATTGTACAGAATGTAAATCAGTTGATCATATTGTTTTGAGTCATTTTATATTCAACTTTTGATCTTACAGATTAATTACTATTTCCCTTTCCAGGAAAGCTGCTTTTTAAATTTTCCCATCTAGAATCAAGGATTTTCCATCACTATTAAGTTTAATATAGTCCTATTTGAATCTTCATTATATTTACAACCTTTAGGCAAAGCTGTATTGGCTGTCTTTGTACCTTATTTTTCTAACTAAAAACTAGATTGGTTTTAAATAAAAATTTAAAGTTTTGGCAATTCATACCACAACAACATGAACACTAAATATAAACAGCAGAATTGTACATGATTTTAGGAATTACTCGTTATCATTAATTATGTTCTTTTCTGTTGAATGTTTCTACCTTATTACGCAATTGCAAAGCATGACTTTGCTTATAATAACTTTTAAATAATTACAAATTTTTGCAGAAAAGAGCAATTTCCAATACGTTACTTAAAAATAATACCTCAAGATTATACTATTAAGTAGTATCATTGCAATATTTGAGAAGGAAAAGATAATGTCGGAAATGTGCTTTCAATGTGAAAAAAGATGGATAATCAGTACAAACAATAAGGCTGCTGCTTCTGTTACGAAAAAAATAGACCTTCCTTTCAGTGGGCAAGGTAATTTCTTATTCTGTTTATATTCAAACACTAAATAAGGACAACATTTTTCTCACAGGTGTGTATGAATTTGCATAAACTGGATGAAATACCAAAATAATTTTAATAATGTGAAAATTAGGACATATGAAAATTAAGGTTGTGTATATAATTATCATTTATCATGTTTACAATATTTTTGATGACATAAATCAAACAACTATTTTAGATGTGCATCTGTTTCACATAACAAAAAAATAGTGCTTTAGCTAAAAATATTCTTTATTTTAAGAACATAATTTTCTGTTAGATTTCTCAATACAGCCATCTGTCTCAGGTGTGATGATCCGTCAGTCTGACTTTATGAAACAAAATGAAACATTTAAATCTGATATACCTTTGCTTTTCTTAGTATTGCTTTATTGAAACTGGGGGAGATTTTTCTTCATGCTTTCTCAAGCATGATAATTAATTATGTAAGTTGTTTGCTTTTCTTAATTGCTTTATCTACAAGGAAAAGAAAAATTAATTACATTTGCATCATTAGGATAGTTCCTAAGCTTGTTTTATGATTCTCTGCTTTAAATGTCAGTCAGAAACTCAGCTATTTGAGAAGTCCAGAAGAATAAGATTATTCCAAATTCTAAATTATCATATCCCTGACTAGTCACTTTGGGGTTCACTGGCTTCCACATTGACCTAGCAAAGTTTTTACTAACTACTCCCATGTAAAACTGGCCTTCTTTCATTCTCAGGGGTCTGCTTGGATCATGTGCTTTTGGTTTGAGATATGTAGAGACTGTATCATCTTTATTCAAGAAAATATGTGGCTAGTGGAATTCTAACCTCTGTTTACAAACAAACAGTAACCCACCATTTTAGCAAAAAACTTATTTTGAACGTAAATTCTTCAAGATTCTTTAGAAGATACCAAGTTTTTCTAATTTATATATTTTTAGCCTGAGAAGCCATAAACCAGCCCTTAAAGTTCATCCTCAGACAAAAGTAAAAATGGCTTGTTATACTTCTATTCATTGGCTGATTTTTTTTTTATATACTTACTACATTCTCTTTTCAAACCAGATTTTTCATAATTTTCCAAATATTTTAATGAGTTTGTAATCCCTTAAAGAATGCATCCATGTGTCTAACAGGTCATTCCATCTAATTTATCTGTAGCATGGAGGAGGAAGAGGTGTAGGGAAAATGAGCCTTTCCCTTACATGCCCTTCTGAAACATATTAAATTTTATAACTTTCATGTAATTGTGTAAAGGTCATATAAATGAGAAGCAAATTGTTATTGTTAAATGTTGACTAAATTCAAATCAATAGTTAAAAAATATGCGTAGAGGAAAAAGCAAAGAGCAACATGGCACCCATACACTACTTTAAGTGGAGGATATTATCTTTGCTTTAGAAGACTACTGAATACCCCTATCCACTCAGTTCAAACTTATCTTTATCACCCCCTTGCTTTTAAAAATAGTTTTACAACATTTCTGAATCCCTAAACCAGATATTATTTAATTCTGAATGTGTTTTATAATATAAGTACTTACTGGTTATTTTACAATTTACACTTTAAATGTTTTGTTCCTAAGCTATTTATCCATGTTGTTAAAAAATGTAGCTTATTTTCACTACATTATACCATGCTATTGTTATAAATCATGTTGCTATAAATCTTATACAAATTCCTAATACATGTATGCAAGGATTCTTAAAATAGTTCATGTTTGAAGCCCTTTGGCAGTTTATAGAAACTTATGATGCCTTTCCATAATAATTTTATGAAGAATGAAACATTTGGCACATTTTAAATAAGTAAAATAAAACACGTAGGTTTAAAATTAAACCAACTTTTTGAAAATAAAATTAAAATATGTTTTGTTTCTTGAATGTGTGCTATAGCCATAAATGCTCTTCTTTATTATCCCACTAGATAATAAAATCTAGCAGTGGTATAATTACTGCCATAATTTTGAAGAAATGATTAACATAAGTGATGTTTGAAAATATTGCAATAACTGTAATATGATTTGACTACATCTGTGATTTCTATACTATTAAAATCTAGATATTTCTAATACTATAGGTTTTTCCTTTTACTCATAATTGAAGGAAGTGGTAAATTTTAGTTAGAAATTAAAAATGCAGTGAAAATAAAGATAAATGTTTTTCCGATATAGTACACAGATCCTCTGAAATCTATCCACGCGGACCTCAGTCAAAAACCCCTAATTAGGAAAAGAATTATACTAAATGATTACAAATTATTTTCCAAAAATTATTTTCTCAATTCATGCTCTCACAAAATACTATTACTTTTAATTGCAAAAGTTGCAGTTACTTTTCACCAACTTAATATAGAAGAGTTTTCATTGTTTCACATTCTTTCAACATTTGATATTGTCAGACTTTAAATTTTTGTCTATCTTGTTGAAGGAAAATGGCATCTTGTTATGGATTTAATTTGCATTTCTGTGACTTTTATGTTGGAATTCTTATTACATATTATTAACCATTTGTATTTCTGTTTCTGGGAAATATCTGTTTATGTTTTTGCTCATATTTCTAATGATTTATAAGAGTTCTCAATACTATCTGGAAAAAATGTGTCATTCACATCTTTTGAAAAAGTTTGTTTTCATTGTGGTGCCTTATGATAAATAAAAGTTGTTTTTTAGTGTAATCAAAATTGTCAATAATTTATCATTCTTTTCTGTCTTAAAATATACATCCCAACTTTAAAGACATAAATATACATCTTTGCATTGTCTTCTATTAGTTTCTCCTATCATATTTAAACCTTGGTAATCAGTGGTGTGACTGAGACAGCGCATGCTGACTTACAAGGGCCAATTACTACATTTTCAGAAATTTGGGGAGCTGGTTGACATCACATTAGTAGCTTAAACTGGGCCACTATAGAAATATTTACAACATGGAAATTGGTTAGCGCAAAAAAAAAAGAAAAAGAAAAAAAGAAATATCAGAGTTTGGTTGATTGGTTGTGGTTTTCTTCAGCGGGGCAGGGTAGGAGAACGTATCTTGTTTTTAAACATTTATCAGCACATTATTGTCTTTATTCCATCTCGAACTGCTTTTCAGATATAGTCAACATTTGCTAATGAATCTATCCTTTTCCATTAATCTGAAATACCAACTCTATCATAAATCAATATTTCATATACATACATACATGGGTCTCTTACTGAACTCTTTCACTCTTACAATGGATGTATATTTTATATATTCATCAATGGCCAGGCAGACTGAGTTACTATAACCATAAAATAATGTTGGATATTTGATAAGGCAAGGAACCCCAAATTGCTATTCTTCTTTAGGAATGTTTTGACCAATTTTACTTCTCCTCTTCCATATAAAGTTAAAAATCATATCTCAAGTTTCACAAAACACTCTATTAGAATTTTGACTGACATTATATTTCCTATATAGGTCAACTGGTGATAACTGAATAGCTACCATATTAAGGTTTCCTGCCATTAGCATAATAACATGATATAGATCTTTTTAAAAATAATCAATTTTATAATTTCTTTATAAAGGACTTTTATATATTTTTTAGATTTATTAGCCACATTTTATTTGTAATGTTATTGGTATATTAGCTCTTATTACATTTTTCTTGCCAATAAGTTTTTCTAGCATATACAAATGCAATTAATTTTATATTATTGATTTTATAATCATCAAAATTGCCATGCCCTCTTATTAAATCTAATGCATTACTTGGGTGCTCTTTGAGGTTTTCTATTTAATAATAATCATCTGAAATAATAAAACTAGGAATCTTATCTTCCAATTCATATATCTTTTATTTCTTTTTCTTCTCTTCCTGTTTAGGAAAGGATAGTGTTGAAAAAAATAGCCATTTCAGGTACCCAATATCTTACACAAATCTTAAAAGGTATGATGTTTTCAGTAGGTTACATAATGGTAAATATCATTTAACAGATTTTAAAAGGAACCTTATCTTACTTATTTGTTAAGAAATACATACTATATTTTGTCATATTAATATATTGAAATTGCCATATGATAAATCCTCCTCTAATTTCCTTAAATTTCATAAATGGCATAAAATTATTTTCTAATAACAAACTTTTTGCTGCTGAGATAAATTGATATTAGTAGTGGTGTGTTACTTTTCTATAGGTGACTAGTTTTAATTTGCTAAAATTTTATTTAGAATTTTTCTTATATATATAATGTATTTGATTTATAGTTTTCTTTGTCTGCCCTTCACAGGTTTTTGTGACTATGTTTTTCTAGCATTATAAAATGTGTTAGCCAGTGTTATCTCTTTTTCTATTCTTGGGAATATTTTGTCAATGATTAAAATTATTTGTTCCATATATGACTGGATTAGTTCCATATAAAGCCATCTGTGTGGAAAATTATATTTGCAGGATGATTTTTAACTACTGAGGTAATTCTATCCTTGATTTGGAACTACTTTTTTTCACCTTCGCACAATTTTAATAAATTATATTTTTATGGATTTGCCATTTCATCTAAATTTTCAAATGTGTTGACTTAAATTTCTCGATATGACTCTGATTATTCTTTTTATTTTTTTATTATTTCTAATTATATCTTTTTTACTTCTTTCTTTTTTAATCAATCATGGTGTGTAAATATCAATTTTATAAGTCGGTTAAACTCAATCTTAGGTTTGGTTGATCATCTCTATTGTATGTTTATTTCATTTGTTCCATATCACTTTCATTTAGTTCATTTATGCTTTACTTTTTTTTTTAGATTTCATCGCTTAGGTTGTTATTTCCAGCCTTGCTTTTTTCTGGAAGCATTTAAGGCTATGTGGTAGACAGAATAATGGCTCCTCAAAGATGTACACATGCTACTCCTTAAGACCTGTCAACATGTTATGCTACATGGTAAGAATTAAGATTGCATCTGGAATTAAAGCTATTAATCATCTGATCTTCAAATAGAGAATTTATCCTGGATTATCTGGTAGCATCCAGTCTAATCACATGAGCTCTTACAAATGGAGGAGAAGCAGAAGAGTGGGTCAGAGAGATGTGGTGTGAGAAGCCTCACTGGCCTATTAATTTTAGCTTGGTGAGACCACACGATATTTCTAACCTACAGAACTGTAAGATCATAAATTTCTGTTAGTTTAAACCACTAAGATTGTGCTAATTCATAAAAGTAGCAGTAGAAAATTAACACAGCCTATAAATTCCTCTCTAATGTATAATACAGCTAAGTCACTACTGACATTTATTTTGTAATATTTAGTCCTTTTTGTTACTGTCTAGTTACATAATTTAAAATTTTCATTTATGGTCTCTTGTTCATATGTACATTATTTAGAAGTTTTTGCATTCTAAATGTATCAGGCTTATTCTAGATACCTTTTAGATTGAGTTCCTATATTTTGATCAGATTTTTATTGTGAATGATATAATCTTTCATGGCTTAGTATACGGGCATTTTTTAAATGCCCTCTGTGTGTTTGTTTGAAAATACTATATACTGAACTTTTTGAGTGCAGTACTCTATTGCTACCTATTTGATGAATTTTAAGTGGGCTTTAAGTCTTCTGTATCCTAACTTTTTAGGAGGGCATTTTGATATATAAATTAATGAGAGGTTGTTAAAGACTCCACTATAACATTTATTTATTTCTGTCTAAAGTTCTATTAGTTATTAAAATATATATATACACATTGAGGTTATGGTCTTTCTTGGATTCAAATTTAAGTTATTATACTTTCTTGGTGAATTGAAATTAAATGAAATCATATGATCTCCAGAATACTTTTCACCTACAGTCTATCTTGTTTATATATCTGCAAAGCTTTCTTTTTTGTTGGAGTCTGACTCTGTTTGTTGCCTAGGCTGGAGTGCAGTGGCACCATCTCAGCTCACTACAGCCTCTGCCTTCCCAGTTCAAGTGATTCTCCTGCCTTACCTCCCAAGTAGCTGGGACCACAGGCATGTACCACGGCACATGGCTAATTTTTGTATTTTTAGTAGAGACGGGGTTTCACCATTTTGGCCAGGTTGACTCGAACTCCTGGCCTCAAGTGATCCACTCGTCTCAACCTCCCAAAGTGCTTGAATTACAGGTATGAGCATCCAGCCTTCAAAGCTTTCTTTTGTGTATGATTTGCCTGGTATACATTTTCTATTCTCTCATATTCAGCCTTTCTTTATCCTAATGTTTTAGGTATGTTTCTTATGAATGTTGAACACCTGAATTTTGTATTTTTATTCAATTTGGTCATTTTTTCTTTAACTGATAGATTCAGTCTATTTATATTTATTTCAATTTCTGATATATTTTCACTTTTGTAGTCTTATTTTTGTGTTCTCAAGGTTCCTCCCAGTTTAGTAAAGTAGGATTTCCTATTAGACTCCCTACCCCTGTCTCCCACATCACTCAATGCCCACAAACTGACTCAAGTCTACTGGATTTTGCAAATGTTTTCTATGAAAACAGGCCTTGTTGCTCAGATCACCTCTCTTTGTTCCCTCTTTCACTCAGTTATTCAGCCTTTGCCTATTTTTTACTTTCTTGCCAGCACCGACCTATTTAAAAATGTGTCTACCCTACGTTTTGTTGTGTCCATGAGGAGGGTGGGTCTGGGTTTCTATCCTGCCTTACTGCCAGAAACAGAGATTTTTTTTTAGCGATGTAAACTTACAGATTGTCAACAAAGAAAATAAAATCCTATCATTATTATAGTTAAGTAATGCTACCTGACCCTTAAAAAATTGGGCATGACACCCTCAACAAGTCCAGCATTGTAAACATTATCACTCTAGTATAAATGAAGCTACGTTGTCTCTCTGAAGGGATTTATTCTAAGAACTATAGAAGGCTAAAATCAGTGAAATTCTCAAAATTGCAATCTTTCTCACTTAACACAAAACAATATTTTCCATAAAAATACATGGCATGTCGTAGGTGATCAACAAATTGTTATTGAATAGTTAATGAATAAGTACATTATGCCTTTACCGATACAGTAAGATGATTACTTTCTTTCAAGTCATTTTCCTATGTATTTCTCTAATTTCTTTTTAAATGTGGCCTTAGTCTTTTTTGTGGATATTATTTAACAAGAAATTATTTTTCTCCCTAAAGATCCCTCTGCCTAAAAATGTATTGTAGTCGTATATATAAGTGTGGTTTCATTCAATAGAAAATAAATAAATTCAATGTTAGTGGCCTTACTGTGTAGTATTTCAAAAATGATAGGTAAGCATGCTAAATAACACATGATGTTACTTACATAGCATCTTAGAGCAGTGTAAAAAAATTTCACTGAGCAAGAGCTTACTTCTCAAACATTAACATTTTCCAACATTATAACAGCATTTATTTGTTTTATTCCTGACAGTTACTTTTGTCAAAGAACTGTTACCCAGTTTTGTTACCCAGCATTCCCTTTAAATGTAAGGCACATTTCCTCTATAATGATTAGTCTGGAAATTTTTATAAGACTACAGAAACAAGGTAACTTTAATTACTTCAAGTAGTATTATCACAGATGAAGTCTTGAGATGTCATTACCATATGTTGCACCATTTTACAAGTTCTAAACTAAGCTCTTCAGGTTAATATTGACAGTATATTCTATACTTAGTATAATCTGCCCTCAAACACTCTCCAACTATGAGACTTCTGGAGCAATATATTCTTGCTAAAAAAAGCAATGCCCTTGTATCGGGTTGGTAAAGGCATTCTGACAATCTGTAACAGGCAGAATTCCTTTCTTGCACACTTTCCCAATAGTCTCATTTTACTTTGTACAAAATGTAATAAGGAAAGATATCCTTCGAACGGAACACTTGGTGATATTTCAAGTGTTTAAAAATTACCTTCACTACTTGAATTACATAAAAACTAAGAAGACTCACGACTTGCTATATCTGTTCATTGCTGAACTTTTGTATATATTATATTGATCTTCCTACATTAAAATAAGATTAGGAAATTGTTATAATGCTTCATTTTTTAAAGATAATTGTGACATCATATGCACTATCAAATTGAGAATTGCCTTCATGTAAGGTTTTATTTATTTGAAAACATTTTCGTTGTCCCCAGTTGGTCATTTGCCTTTGCCATCACTATTGCATCTGGGTGTTTATTAATATAAATATAGTAACATGGTAGAATGCATACATTCACTTAATTCTTGATTTCCAGGAGTTAGCTCCTAGATTGTACCCCCAGATTCCCATAAAGTAGATGCTGCCATTGTCTTTTTGTTTTTTAAATGAGAAAAAATAAAAAGAGAAGTAAAAAAAATCCCAATTTATACAGATAAAATGAAAGAAACTTGATTCAAAACCGGCTTGCTTGGATTCCAGCGTGAGGGCTGGTTTTATCATACAACCATATCAATACAACCATGTTATGACTATAATTCAGCCATTTACTGTCTATATAGCATTAATTTAAGGCTTTAAAAAGAGCTTTATGCAAATGATCAAATTCATTAACATACCAACCCTTTAATCCTTTCATCATCCCCAAATGGAAGAGAGTTGTTATCCCAACTTTACAATTTAAGATATTGGCAACAAAAGAAGGTCTAAATCTCATAGGTGAGGAATTGGAAAATAATCACAGTTCTGGCCAGAACTTTAGCCACTATACTCCCACTATACTCCCTCTTCAGTAAGCTCTCTCACCACCAACCCCTTTTAATATATGGTGGCAGACCAGGAATGAGAGAGGTCAGCCCCTTAGCTTCTTAACCCTCAGTTTCTTGTCTTTTTTTCTGTGAACTGAGGGTGGACTGGAAATCTCTAAACACCAGTCTAACACAATACTTTATGCTTCCAGGTTTAGATCACTCCAATAAAAAAAAATATTTTATGAGTCTGTTTTCAATTGCTATTGCATTATAAAAAAGTTTTACTTTTCATTTTTCCTTCTTTCAGCTATGATGATTATTTTAGATCACATCCACCATCAAATCTGAAGTTTTTGATCATATTAAAACATTCTATCTAAATTAAATAATATGTTTGGATTACAAAAGGCTAGATAGAAATTTTAGCAATAGCACACACTTTACTATTATAAGTATTGCATATGCCTTTTAAAATAGATAAAACTGTTCATTTCTGGTTTTGTTTCAATTTCCAGATTGAATTTGTGCCTATAATAATGTATCATTTATATTGTTTAATTCTTTAAAACATGAATTGAGTCTTTAGCAGCTTTGTAATCCTGACAAAAGGAATTTGGGATTAACACCTATGAGAATCTATGCTGTACCTCTCAATGTTATATGTTAGAAATAACCAGATAAAAATGTATCTTGTTTTAAGCCATCAAATCTGTGGCAATTTGTTATGGGACCTCCCAGGAAACTAGTATAGCCTAAGTTATATTTTCTTTTCTATACATGTGTAGTTGTATTTCCCCCAAACACAAACAAATAAAATAAGAAAGCTAAGAAAGTAAAATATCTCTGCCCCAAATGCAGCGTGGCATATTGATTCTGGAGCAAAAAGAGGAACATTACTGGTGGAAAAAAAAAAAACTAGAAAAATCTAAATTCAGCCTGTACTTAACAGTAGTGTACCAGTGTTAATTTTTTTGTTTAACAAATGCAGCATAGTTGTGTAATATGCTTAGCATTAAGCAAATCTGAGTGAAGAACATACAGGAAATGTCTGTTCTATCTTTGAAACTTCTAAACTATCTAAAATTATTCCAAAATTTCAAAAAATAGATTCAAGAATAACTTTGCCACACTTAGAACTAGGATGGAAACTTACCTAATTTTTTTTTTTTTTTTTTTTTTTTTTTTTTTTGACATAGAGTCTCGCTCGGTCACCCAAGCGGAGGTGCAGTGGCGCAATCTTGACTCACTACAATTTCCTCCTCCCGGATTCAAGTGATTCTCTTGCCTCAGCCTCCCTAGTAGCTGGGACTACAGGCATGCAACACCAAGCCCAGCTAATTTTTGTATTTTTAGTAGAGACAGGGTTTCACCATATTGGCCACGCTGGTCGTGAACTCCTGACCTTGTGATCTGCCCACCTCATCCTCCCAAAGTGCTGGGATTACAAGCGTAAGCCACCATGCCTGGCCATAAACTTACCTATTTCAAAGTCAATCAGACAAAGTTGTTTTTATTATTCCTACCAATCAGTCGTTCTAAGTTTGAAAAAAAATTAAGGTAGTTTATGACTTAGAAGACACAGACATTTCAAAATATACAATCATGAACCTTGAAATCAGCATAACCACAGTGTGGAAATACCACCAGCCTCCCCACATTGGCCCATAAAGTGGTGTCTGGCATGAACTCCACACCCAGCTACACTATTTTTATTAGGGAAGACAAATGACCTATTTTGATACAGCAACCAGTTTATTTTTTAAAAAACATATTTTCAGGATTAAAGTTAGGAAAATAATGACATCATTAATAATCTCACATCTTTAAGAATACCTAATAATTATTGATAATTTTATATATACCTTAATTTATATAGATTGCCACATCTAATTCTTTCCAACCACTTATCACCATTTTACCCCTTAGAAATCGATATTCAGAGAGATCTAGTAAGTGCCCAAGTTTATATAGTACTGAGTATGTGACAGAGCCTGGCCATGACCTCAAAACTTTCTCATCTCTCATCCATCAAAACCTACTAACTTTACATCATAGAATACAAGTGGAAAAGAGATGATCTAACACTCTGTCACATCCACAGGCAGAACTTTCTTCTACGGTTTGCATGGCATTTTCATTCTACATTTTAGTGATGGTGATTTTAACTTTGCTAACATGCAAATATTGGTTAACTCCCATATAAGAAAAAAGTCCAATGTACATTAATTTTAGCAAAAGCAAGTGATCCAAATATGCTCTTCTCCTTTTGCCCCTCTCCATCTGTTGTATGTCCTTGTCTACTCTATGTCTCAGGAGCTTGATCTCAGGCAACTGCATCCCCTAGCTTCTGATTAGTTTTAGCCATTAAAAGGCACAAACAGAAGATGGAGTTTGGGTTCTACTTCCCCTCTGCTCCTTCTCTGACAGGCTGCTGTTCCTGGTCTGAATAATTTGGATAGTATCTTTGATCACTGATTCCATACAGCAACCCTCTCCTATGATCACAGCTTTTACTAGGTTTTGGTAATAGCTTCTTCCTCCTCCAATATCTTATGCAAATAGTTAATTTATTAAATTCTTTTCAGTATCTTTTATTTATTGTCATATTTGCTTCCTGATAAGACTCAGATATATTTATTTAATATCAAGTTTATGCATAATAATTCTTGATGTTTTTCCTCAGTGTTAAGGCTCTCTACATTTTACAATTGTATTCATCTTTAAAAAGAAAGCTAAGCCTTTCTTCAAGTTTTTCTCATCCAATCTTTCTCCTTTACCCTCTGCCAGAATACACACACACAAACCCACACACACACCCACACTCCTAGTCAAGGATTTTATTTAAATCAAATTATCTTCAAAAAGACAGAATAAATATTGCGAATGCAGTCAAGTCCCAAATTTAGGTAAGTTCTTCTTCTTTTAATAATTCAATCTGCTACTACTGTACAATAACATGGAAAATGACCATGAATTTTTTTTGTATTGCATAGATGTATACTAGTAATATCATAGGAGAGTACAGAAAGGTGATGTTAAACCCAAAGAGATATTTGATGTATTATTTTGTTTTTGTTTTTGTTTGTTTGTTTGTTTTTGAGATGGAGTCTCACTCTGTTTCCAGGCTGGAGTGCAGTGGTGCGATCTCGGCTCACTGCAACCTCCGACTCCTGGGTTCAAGTGATTCTCCTGCCTCAGTCTCCTGAGTAGCTGGGACTACAGACATGTGGCATCACACCCAGCTAATTTTTGCATTTTTAGTAGAGACAGGGTTTCATTATGCTGGCCAGGATGGTCTCGATCTCCTGACCTCATGACCCGCCTGCTTTGGCCTCCCAAAGTGCTGGGATTATAGACACGAGCCACAGCACCCAGCCAATGTATGATTTTTATGAAAGAGAAAAATTGCAAATTTGCTGATTTTTCTGTGGTCTCAAGTGGGCATGTTGTGATACCCAGCAGATAGACTGGTTATAATAAACACATTCATTCTGTTCCTTAAACATAATATAAGCATTTTGACAATTTTTTTTAAAGACTATTGGTTTCCACTTCTGGTAAGAATAGAGAAAATCTACCATAATAATTCACTATTATAAAACAACTATAAAATATGCCCATAATGCCAAAATCAGCAATCTAAAGGCACTCTTTTGAGGAGGAGCATTGTATAAACTGAATTCTATTTTTGTGGCTTTTAACCTATGGCTAGTTGCAGTATGTGTAACATATCAGTTGGTAAATGTACCAATGGAAGAACTGAAGTTAGAGAAATCATGGTTGTAGAAGAAAGTGGAGGGATCAAAGAAAAGAAGGAGACAGAAATTCCCAAATTCTGTATACCCACATCCCTGACTAGGGATATAAACACTCATGTAAGAAACAGATTCAAATAAGCTCAACCAATGACCAAAAAACTGAACTTAGACTGGAGCTGCTTGCCCCCAAAAATAGAGTTTTCAATTCAAATATAAATAAGATAATAGCTTGGCAAACAAAAGAATTACAATAATTTTCTTTTTTTTTTTCATTATTATCATACTTTAAGTTCTAGGGTACATGTGCACAACATGCAGGTTTGTTACGTATGTATACTTGTGCCATGTTGGTGTGCTGCACCCATCAACTCGTCAGCACCCATCAACTCGTCATTTACATCAGG
>NW_012101921.1:809802-987086 GCF_000951045.1 Mandrillus leucophaeus
ATGCATGTCTTCTTTTGAGAAATGTCTGTTCATATCCTTTGTCCGCTTTTTGATGGGGTTGTTTGTTTTTTTCTTGTAAATTTGTTTGAGTTCAATAATTTTCAATGTATAATGATCTATATTCTCCCCAACTTAATTTTCTCAATATCTAGGATATCATGCAAAACTACCCAACTTGAAACAACCAAAGAAATAAACCACATTCTAGAATAAAGAAATTGTCTGAATCTCAAAATGAATGATATTGGAACTGGGAGACAAGAATCTTAAACTGGTTAAGATAACTCTTCTCTATTAAAAAAAAAAAGGTAAATGTGTATTTCATAAAAATAAAAAACCTTGGCAGACAAATAATGATATGAAAGTAAAGAAATAAATGAAAATCTAGAATGGAAAATCTAGATCTGAAATTTAAAATTTCCTATAAGAACTGCACATCTTAATGTAGGTGACAGAGGAAAGAGTAAGTTAATTTGACTATAGGTGGAAAAAAATATTTAATATGAAAAACCCAGAAAAAAGAAAGTAAAACATGAACAGAATCTCAGAGCCTATTAGATAATATCACATAGTTCAACAAATGTGTAACTGGTGCCCTAGAAAATGAAGAAAAAGAGAATGGTGGGGGGAGAATATTTAACAAAATAATACCCTCCAATCCTAAATTTGCTAAAAGACAAATTTTGAATATCCATTCTTAAAAAACAGCAAATAAACAAACATATAAATAAATTATACTGAGCCATATCATAGTAAAACTGTTGAACGTAAAAGATTAAGAGCAGAGCTTAAAAACAGCAACAAACACGTACATGCACGCACACACACACACATTTACACACACACACACATTTACACACACACATTACACACTGTCAAGAAAAGTTTCAATTAAAGGCTAAATTATCATCAGCAAAGGCCAAAAGAGAGTGGAATCTCTTTAATGTTTTGAAAAAACTTTATTTAAAAAAATCAGGGCTTTATATTGCTGTTTGATTTTGCAACACCTTTAAAGTCCTAAAAGTAGTTTTATTATTATTATTATTATTATTATTATTACACTTTAAGTTCTAGGGTACATGTACATAACATGCAGGTTTGTTACATATGTTTACTTGTGCCATGTTGGTGTGCTGCATGCAGTACTATTCACAATAGCAAAGACTTGGAATCAACCCAAATGTCTATCAGTGACAGACTGGATTAAGAAAATGTGGCACATATACACCATGGAATACTATGCAGCCATAATAAAGGATGAGTTCATGTCCTTTGTAGGGACATGGATGCAGCTGGAAACCATCATTCTCAGCAAACTATCACAAGAACAGAAAACCAAACATTGCATATTCTCACTTATAGGTGGGAACTGAACAATGAGATCACTTGGACTCGGGAAGGGGAACATCACACACCGGGGCCTATCATGGGGAGGGGGGAGGGGGGAGGGATGGCATTGGGAGTTATACCTAAAAGTAGTTTTTAAAAACATCAGAGCTGCATGCTGCTGCTTGACTTTCAAAATAAAAACACAATGCCTGCATTTCACTCCTATTCAGGTATACAATACAATGGGACATTTGAGGAAAATATAGAAATACTGCTGCATAAGAAATCTGGTCAATATTCTTTATGCATACCTTGTTAGATGACAAACGCTTAATATTTGTAGACAAAGTTACATAATTGTAGAGCTTTTCCATTACCTTCTGCTCACCCTTGCTTTCTCTCAGTCTCAGGAAAGTCGTAATGACAGATATTCACATTTTGATGTGAATGAATATAAGATATTATATAGCTGCTGTCAAAGTTATTGCCTTTAATCCTGTATTTCTGTGTGGAATACCTTATTTTATCCATTATAATGGAAATTTTAGGTATCAGTGTCAAAGAGAGGAAGTTTGAGAACAGAAAATGGTCTTTCCTTGAGCCACTGAAATCACTGATGGCAATTACATTTTACACATATATGAAAACTACTGTGTTCAATAACATTAAAAGAATGAAACAATATAGAAACAGTAGAATGTGTTTTAAAGAGCACCTAAAACTACCGGTATTGTCTATCGTTAGTCCAGTGAATTAAGAGTTTGGTGTCTCATACACAGTTACATACCTATATATACACACACTTATACATACACTTGTGTCTTGGAAGTGTGAGCAGTTGAATATATCTTGCAAATCAAACCAATGCATATTCTAGAGGAAATGAATCTCAGGTGCGTGCTGCCAGTATTTATAAAGTAGTTGCATAATGGCCTTTAACTTGTGGCAAACATAATGCTAAATATCCATTTGAATGCTTAATCTCTTTTTGATTTATCTGTGTCCAAATGCCTTCAAGGCCAGAGAGAAGGAGATCAAAATTCCCCTGTCCAAAGGAGGCATACTGTTTTTCATGGAAACAAATTTGAAGGCAGAATAGATCAGTATAGTATATTTCCTCTTGACAGTATTTTTTATTTTCTCTCTACTGATTTGCAAAAACTCTCTGCTCTATGGTGTGAGTGATGTATAAGATCTTTTCAGCTACCAAGAAAAACAAAAAGAAGGAAGTCTGTTCATTGTTTCTTCAAGTTGTTTTGCCGTAAAATATGATGCAGGCTCCATGTCCCATTGGTTTCCAGATTTTCTTTTTGAGACAGAGTCTCACTCTGTCACCAGACTGGAGTGCAGTAGCGCAATCTCGGCTCACTGCAACCTCCGACTCCCGTGTTCAAGCAATTCTGCCTTAGCCTCACGAGTAGCTGGGACTACAGGAGCTCGCCACCACTCCCAGCTAATTTTAGTATATTTAGTAGAGATGGGGTTTTATCATGTTGCCCGGGTGGTCTCGATCTCTTGACCTCCTGATCAGCCCGCCTCAGCCTCCCAAAGTGCTGGGACTACAAGCATGAGCCATTGTGCCTGGCCACTTTCCGGATTTTCTTCAGAAATCCTTGGAGTTTGGGATTTTCTCATTTTCTCAGAGTTGCCAATATATTGTTTTGGTGTTAGGTTAGATGGTTAAAAAATTGTCTCCTTTGGTGAGAGGATTCTAAAAAATTGTTTCCTGAAAGAGCCAATTACTCTAAATATTGGTATCAGGAACTAAGTTTTACACACTGCATGTACTTTTAGGTCTCTTTACTTCAAACACACCCATGAATGTGGCTATACATATTTCATGTCAGTCCTCACCTAACAGTAAACAGAACCACAGGAGGAGAATACTCAGGAATATTGGAATGGGACCCAGAGAATTAGTAAACATATCTTAGGTTACAGGCTTCTCAAATTCAAGTATGGAAAGTAACTTTTCTTGACTTCCTACAGTTTATGGCCTGTATACAACACAATCTCATTTTATATAGTTTATTGTATTTTCTTTTGTGATAAGCCCTTGCAACTTTAGCAAAATGCAGCATTTTCATGTTTTAGTCATGGGTGATAACATTCTGGCAGAGTCTTAAAATGAGAATTATTCACAAAGGGCTTCATAGTTTATGGGTAAAGGTCATGTCTTTTCCCATTTGATCTTTGCAAAAGCCATAGGATATCCATAAGACAGATACTATTATTCCTATTTTACTGCTAAGAAAGCTAAGGCTCAAAGAAATGTTCACAGATGGGCGTGGTGGCTCATGCCTGTAATCCCAGCACTTTGGGAGACCGAGGCAGGTGGATCATTTGAGCTCAGGAGTTTGAGACCAGCCTGGGCAACATAGTGAAACCCCATCTCTACAAAAGATATAAAAATTGGTCAGGTGTGGTGGTACATGCCTGTAGTCCCAGCCATTTGGGAAGCTGAGGCTGAAGGATCACTTGAGCATAGGAGGTAAGGCTGCAGTGAGCCAAGATTATACCACTGTACTCCAGCCTGGGTAACAGAGTGAGAGTCTGTCTCAATAAATAAATAAATAAATAAATTAAACAAACAAGCAGTACGTAAATAAATAAAATAAGTGTTCACTGCCTCAAGTTATTTAACTTAATAGGAAGTGCAATGGACCAAGGACTAAAACACATCTGATTTTTCTGATTAAAATTCTAGGAGATAGTAGGAAAAATTGGGCTCTGCAGCTGAATATGTTTTGCTGGAAATCTAAGTCCACTACTTAGTAATTGAGAGAAAGTTGTGTTATCTCTCTCTCTAAAACTCAGATTTGTCATCTATAAAACCAGGATTAAAACCATATTTTCCCAGAAGAATAAAGATAATTCAATGAGGATTCAATACTCAAATCATCTGAGACAAAATAATTATTCAGTGACCATGGTAATCACCACAGTCCCTATATCTTTACTGTCTTCACAATCATATCACCACCACCACCACCATCATCATCATCATCATCATAGTACACTGTTTTAATAAATAACCATATCTTTCATGCTTTATGACTGGAACCATTCTCTCTTATTAAGCCAAGAACTTTAAGACAAAACAGTGTTCCAGCGTTTTTTGCACTCATTAGCATTTAACACCACATATAATAATATTTAATATTTTAGAAAGAGTAGACCTGCCAGAAGATGGCCAACTAGATGCAGCTGGGTGAAACTGTTGCCACCAAGGGACGAAGATGACTGGTGCACTCCTAACAGATCGTCAGATGCAAGGCACCGAGTGTAAATGGAGGAAAGACACAGAAGCTGGGCTAAAGCAGAAGGAAGTTGGGAACCCTGCACAGAGCTGTCATGCACTGGGACTCATTCCTGACCCCCATCGATTCCCAGGGGAATGGATGTGTTAAACTGGCAGGGAGAGCAACCCATTCTCACCATGGACCTCTGGAATCCTGGCAGGAGGAGATCCCTCTATCACCACGGGCACTAAGTTGGAAGGGAGAGCTGCTTAAGGGAGTGGTAGGGGCATCCTACCCCTCCTCTATCAGGAGGTAGCTAATATGAAGCCCAGAGGGTTTGGTGCAGGAGTGTCTGTAACAGAGCATGGCAAGGGATGCTATCCTCTATGTTTTACTTGCTTCCATAGGAGACTTTAACCCTAGGGGAACTGTCAGACCTGAACTCTGCAGGACAGTCTTGCCCATCATATGGGGCCAATCTGATCTGAGATCCCCTTGGTCTGCTGGCCTCTCCCAGGACCCCAACCTAACAGCAATTACTTGCAGGCAGCCTCAAGTGCCCTGGGGCCAGCATCATAGCTCCTGTGCTGACCAACTATGCCTGATCAGTGAAGAGCTCCAGGAAGGTGGCCCTCATGGCTACGCACCAGCTCACCACTCTCTCCCTACACTGCAGCATCCCCTGGACCCACAGAAATTCGCCACATTATTTTGCCAGTGTGTGTGTTTGAAGGTGGATTTTGACTTCCTTGCCCCACAAGTGCCTATGTGTGCAGGCAACCTGCCCTGACCCTGCTGCAGCAGGAGTGCAGTCTGCCCTACTTCGCCTACCAACCACATTGCAGTCCGAGCCTTGACAGGCACAGAACCAGCCAGTCCTTCCCCCACCAGTGCCCCATCCTTGCACCAACACTGCTGCAGTAGTGTTGACACTCAGCAGAGAGGCACAGAGAACAGCAGAACCTCCCCTCCTCTGAGCAACCACCCCTGCCTAGACACACAGAGAAGGCACACAGACCTGTGCCCACCAGCACCCCTTTCCCATGCAAACATCACCAGCACAACCACATGCAGTCACCAGCATTCTCCCACTCCCAGCCAAGATGCCTCTGCCACTGTCGTGAATGCCCACAATGAAGGCAAGCACGCTGGCACCCACTAGCACTCTGCCATAGCCAGTGAGCATGTACCCCACTGTGCGGTCACTGACACAGCTGCTGGCAGATGTAAACAAGGATGGATCCCATTGTCACCGTACTACAAAACATTTTGGCTGACACTACCCATCAGAGTGTGGTGACCAGCTGTCTGGGAACACCTCAGGCTCCTACAGAGCAGTGTATTCCTAACTTTGAGGAGGCAGAGAACAAATTCAGGTCCCAATACAGGCACCCAAGAGTTAGAGCACACAGTACAGGAGTTGGGAGCTGAGCACTGGCCCTGTTAAATCTTCAAAAATGAAGCCAGTCAGATGAATCCACCTCATGCCACAATCAAACCCTCAAGGTCATAAGGTAGGATAAAAGAAAAAAAATCCATCCAAAGGCCAGCAAATTCAAAGACTGAAGGAACATTAACCAAAAAGATAAGGAAGAATGAGGGCAAGAACCCTAACAACTCAAAATCCAGACAGTCTTCTTTATTCCAAATGACCATACCACTTCTCCACCAAGAATTCTGAACCAAGCTGAGAGAGGTGAAATGACAGAAATAGATTTCAAAATATGGATAGGAACAAAGATCGTTGCGATGAGAAGTATGCTGAAACCAAATTTCAGGAAGCTAAGAATCATAATAAAGCAGTGCAGGAGCTTACAGATGAAATAGCATAGAAAAGAATGTAACTGACCTGATAGAGCTGAAAAACACACTACAAGAATTTCATAATGCAGTCACAAGTATTAATAGCAGAATAGACCCAGTGGAGGAAAGACTCTCAGAGCTTGAAGACTGGTTTTCTGAAATAAGACATTCAGAAAAGAATAGAGAAAAAAGAATAACAAAGAATAAGCAAAATCTTCAAGAAATATGGAATTAAGCTGGGCGCAGTGGCTCACAGCTGAAATCCCAACATTTTGGGAGGCTGAGGCAGGCAGATCATGAGGCCAAGAGATCGAGACCATCCTGGTCAACATGGTGAAACCTCGTCTCTACTAAAAATACAAAAAAATTAGCTGGGTGTAGTGGCACATGCGTGTAGTCCCAGCTACTTGGGAGGCTAAGGCAGGAGAATTTCTTGAACCCAGGAGGTGGAGGCTGCAGTGAGCCAAGATCACACCACTGCACTCCAGTCTGGCAACACAGCAAGACTCAGTTTCAAAAAAAAAAAAGAGAGAAAAGAAATATGGGATTAAGTAAAGAAACCAAATCTACAACTCATTGGCATTCCTTAAAGAGATGGGGAGAATGTAAGCAAATTAGAAAATATATTTCAGGATGGCATCCACGAGAATTTCTTCAACTTAGCTAAAGAGACTAACTTTCAAATTCAGGAAATGCAGAGAAGCCCAGTAGAATACTTCATGAAAAGATTATCCCCAAGATACATAAGCATCAGATTCTCCAAGGTTGAAATGAAAGAAAAAAAATGTTAAAGGCAGCTAGAGGCAAAGGTAAGTTCACCTACAAAGGGAAGTCCATCAGACTAATAGCAGACCTCTCAGCAGAAACCCTACAAGCCAGAAGAGATCTGAGGCCAATATTCAACATTCTTAAAGAAAAGAGATTCCATATCCAGTGAAACCAAACTTCATAAGCAAAGGAAAATAAGATCATTTTCAGACAAGCAAATACTGAGGAAATTTGCTACCACCAGATCTGCCTTACAAGATCTCCTGAAGGAAGCACTAAATACAGAAAAGAAAAACCATTACCAGCCACTACAGAAACACACAGTACATAGGTCAGTGACACTATAAGGCAACCACATAAACACACCTGTGTAACAATGAGCTAACTCATGATGAAAGTACTAGATCCACACATATCAATACTAACCTTGAATGTAAATAGGCTAAATGTCCCAATTGAAAGACAAAGAGTGACAAGAACCATAGTTATGCTGTCTTCAAGAAACCCATCTCACCTGCAGTGACACACAGAAGCTAAAAATAAAGACATGGAGAAAAATATATCAAGCAAATGGAAAACAGAAGAAAACAGGGACTACTATCCTAATTTCAGACAAAACAGACTGTAAATCAACAAAGTTAACAAAAGAGAAAAAAGGGCATTACATAATGGTAAAGAGTTCAATTCAGCAAGAAGACCTAACAATCCTAAATATATATGCACCCAATACAGAAGCAACTAAATTCATGAATCTAGTTCCCAGAGACCTTCAAAGAGATTTAGACTTCCACACAATAATAATGGGAAATTTCAACACCTCACTGCCAGTGTTAGACAGATTATCAAGGCAGAAAGATAACAAAGATAGTTAAGACTTGAACTCAGCACTGGATCAAATAGACCTTGTATTAGTTTGTTCTCATGCTGCTACACAGAACTGCTTAAAACTGGATAATTAATAAAGGAAAGATGTTTAATTAACTTACAGTTCTACATGGCTGGAGAGGCCTCAAAAAACTTACGATCAGGCTAAGTGTGGTGGCTCATGCCTGTAATCCCAGCACTTTGGGAGGCCAAAGTGGGTGGAACACCTGGAGATCAGCAGTTTAAAACCAGCCTGGCCAACTTGGTGAAACCCCGTCCCTACTACAAATACCAAAATTAGCCAGGCATGGTGGCACACAGTTGTAATCCCAGCTACTTGGGAGGCTAAGGCAGGAGGATCACTTGAACCTGGGAGGCAGAGATTGCAGTGAGCAGAGATTGTTCTACTGCACTCCAGCATGGGCAACAGAGTGAGACTCCATCTCAAAAAAAAAAAGAAAAGAAAAGAAACTGACAATCATTGCAGAAGGTGAAGGAAACACATCCTTCATCACATGACAGCAGGAAGAAGTGCTGAGTAAAGAGGAAAAAGACCCTCAAAAGATCATCAAATTTCATAAGAGCTCACTCACTATCACAAGAACAGCAGCATTAGGGTTACCACCCCCATGATTTATTTACCTCTCACTGGGTCCCTGCCACAATACGTGGAGATTATGAGAACTATAATTCAATATAAGATTTGGGTGGGGACAGAGCCAAACCATATCGTTTCACCCTGGTCCCTCCCAAATCTCATATCCTCACATTTCAAAACACAGTCATGCCCTTCCAACAGTTCCCCAAAGTCTTAACTCATTCCAGCATTAACCCAAAAGTCCAAGTCCAAAGTCTCATCTGAGACATGGCAAGTCTCTTCTACCTATGAACCTGTAAAATCAAAAACAAGTTAATTACTTCCTAGATACAATGGGGGTATAGGCATTGAGTAAATACACTCATTTTAAATGGGAAAAAATGGCCAAAACTAAGGTACTACAGGACCCATACAAGTCCAAAATTCAGCAGGACAGTCAAATCATAAAGCTCCAAAATGATCTCCATTGACTCCATGTCTCACATCCAGGTCACACTGATGCAAAAGGTGGGCTCCCATGGCCTTGGGAAGCTCTGCTCCTCTGGCTTTGCAAGGTACAGCCTCTCTCCTGGCTACCTTCACAGGATGGCACTGAGTGTCTTATGGCTTTTTCAGGTGCATGATACAAGCTGTCAGTGGATCTCCCATTCTGGGGTCTGGAGAATAGTTGTCTTCTTCTCACAGCTCCACTAGGCAGTGCCCCAGTGAAAACTCTGTGTGGGGGATTGCACCCCACATTTCCCTTCTGTACTGCCCTAGCAGTGGTTCTCCATGAGGGCTTTGCCCCCACAGCAAACTTCTGCCTGGACATCCAGGTGTTTCCAGATAGCCTCTGAAATGTAGACAGAGGTTCCCAAACCTCAATTCTTAACTTCTGTGCACCCACAGACCCAACACCATGTGAAAGCTGCCAAGGCTTGGAGCTTGCACCCTCTGAAGCCACAGGTCCAGATGTACCTTGGCCCTTTTGAGTCACAGCTGGGACACAGATACTAAGTTCAGAGACTGCACAAAGCAGCAAAGCCCTGGGCTAGGCCCAGGAAACCATTTTTTTTCCTCCTAGGCCTCTGGATCTGTGATTGGAGGGGCTGCTGTGAAGACCTCTGACATGCCCTGGAGACATTTTCCCAATTGTCTTGGTGATTAACATTTGACTCCTAGTATCTTATGCAAATTTCTACAGCTGGTTTAAAAATGGGTTTTTCTTTTCTGTCACATCATTAGACTGCAAATTTTCTGAACATTTATGCTCTGCTTTCCTTTTAAACGTTAAGTTCCAATTCCGTACCATATCTTTGTAAATACATAAAACTGAATCCTTTTAAAAGCACCCAAGTCATCTCTTGAACACTTTGTTGTGTAGAAATTTCTTCTGCTGGACACCCTAAATCATCTCTCTCAAATTCAAGGTTCCACAGACCTCTAGGGCAATTGCAAAATGCCTGCAGTTCCTTTGCTAAAACATAGTAAGAATCGCCAGGTGCAGTGGCTCACGCCTATAATCCCAGCACTTTGGGAGGCTGAGGCGGCTGGATCACAAAGTCAGGAGAGTGAGACCATCCTAGCTAACATGGTGAAACCCCATCTCTACTAAAAATACAAAAATTAGCTGGGCATGGTGGCAAGCGCCTATAATCCCAGCTACTCAGGAGGCTGAGGCAGGAGAATGGCATGAACCTGGAAGGTGGAGCTTGCAGTGAGCCGAAATCATGCCACTCCACTTCAGCCTGGGTGACAGAGCAAGACTCCGTCTCAAAAAAAAAAAACAAAAAAAAAAAACCAGTAAGACTCACCTTTACTCCAGTTCCCAACAAGTTTCTCAGCTCCAGAGCTGAACTTAAGGAGTTTAAGACACAAAAAAATATTCAAAAGATCAACATATCCAGGAGTCATTATTTTGAAAAAAACTAAACTAAAAACAGATACACTGCCAGCTAGACTAAGAAAGAAAATAAAGAGAGAAGATCCAAATAACCACAATTAGAAGTGACAAAGGAGATATTACCACTGATCCCACAGAAATACAAATAACTTTCAGAGAATATTATGAACAACTCTATGAATGTAAACTAGAAAATCTGGAAGAAATGGATAAATTACAGGATGCATACACTCTCTCAAAGCTGAGTCAGGAAGAAATTCAATCCCTGAACAGACCAATAATGAGCTCTGAAATTGAATCAATAATAAATAGTCTAATAACCAAAAAAAAAACACCCAGGACCAGATGGATTCACAGCTGAAGTCTTCCAGATATATAAAGAAAAGCTGGTACCATTCCTACTAAAACTATTCCTCAAAATTGAGGAGGAGGGACTCCTCCCTAACTCATCCTATGAGGCCAGCATCATCCTGATACCAAAACCTGGCAAATACATGACAAAGAAACAAAACTTTGAGCCAATATCCTTGATAAACATCAATGCAAATTCCTCAACAAAATACTGGTAGACTGAAACCAGCAGCACATCACAAGTTTATCCACCACAATCAAGTAGGCTTTATCCCTGGGATACAAGGTTCCAAATATGCAAACCAATAAATGTGATTTATCACATAAACAGAAGTAAAGACCAAAAAAATTACATGATTATCTCAATAGATACAGAAAGGTTTTCAATGAAATTCAACATTCCTTCATGTTAAAAACTCTCAATAAACTACGTATTGAAAAAACATACTTAAAAACGATAACAGCCATCTATGAAAAACCCACAGCCAATATCATACTGAATGAGCAAAAGCTGGAAGCATTCTCCTTGAAAACTTGCACAAGATAAGGATGCCCTCTCTCACCACTCCTATTCAACATAGCATTAGAAGTCCTAGCCAGAGCAATTAGGCAAGAGAAAGAAATAAATGGCACCCAAATAGGAAGAGAGAAAGTCAAACACTCCCTTTTTACATATGACATGATCCTACATCAACAAAATCCCATATTCTTAGCCCCAAAGCTCCTCAAACTGATAAACAACTTTAGCAAAGTCTCAGGATACAAAAACAATATACAATAGTTACTAGCATTCCTATACACCAATAATAGTTAAGCCAATAGCCAAATCACAAATACAGTCACATTTGCAGTTGTCACAAAAAGTATAAAACACCCAGGAACACAGCTAACTTGGAGGTGAAAGACCTCTACAAGGAGATCTACAAATCCCTGCTCAAAGAAATCAGAAATGACACAAACAAATGAGAAAACATTCCATGCTCATGGATAGGAAGAATCCATATCATTAAAATGGCCATACTGCCCAAAGAAATTTATAGATTCAATGCTATTCCTCTTAAACTACCAATGATATTCTTCACAGAACTAGAAAAAAATTTAAAATTCATATGGAACCAATAAAGAGCCCAACTAGCCAAGGCAATCCTAAGTAAAAGGAACAAAGCTGGAGGCATCATACTACCCACCTTCAAACTATACTACAGGGCTACAGTAACTAAAACAGGATGATACTATTACAAAAATAGACACATAGACCAATGGAACAGAATAGAAAACCCAGAAATAAGGCCATACGACTACAACTACTTGATCTTCAACAAAGTTGACAAGGTCAAGCAATGGGGAAAAGATGCCCTATTCAATAAATGGTGCTGGAATAACTGGCTAGCCACATGCAGAAGATGGAAACTGGACCCTTTCATTACACCATATACAAAAATCAACTCAAGATGGATTAAAACACTTAAATGTAAAACCTGAAACTATAAAAACCTGGAAGACAACCTAGGTATTACCATTATGGACATAGGAACAGGCAAATATTTCATGACAAAGATGCCAAAAGCAACTGCAACAAAAGCAAAAATTCACAAGTGGGATCTAATTAAACTAAAGAGCTTGTGCACAGCAAAAGAACCTATCAAAAGACCAACAGATGACCTACAGAATGGGAGAAAATTTTTGTGAACCATGCATCTGACAAAGGTCTGTTGGACAGCATCTATAAGGAACTTAAAGAAATTTACAAGAAAAAACAACCTCATTAAAAAATGTGAAAACAACAAGAATAGTCACTTTTCAAAAGAAGACATACATGTAGTCAACAAGCATATGAAAAAAAAGCTCAACATCACTGATCATTAGTGAAATGCAAATCAAAATCACAATGAGATACCATCTGACACCAGTCAGAGTAGCTATTACTAATAAGTCAAAAAATAACAGATGCTGGTGAGGTTGTGGAGAAAAGGGAACACTTATACACCATTTGTGGGATTGTAAATGAGTTCAACCATTGTGGAAAACAAGGTGGCAATTCTTCAAAGACCTACAAAAAGAACTACCATTCAACCCAGAAGTCCCATTACTGGGTATATACCCAATGGAATATAAATTATTCTATCATAAAGACACATGCACATGTATGTTCATTGCAGCACTATTCACAATAGCAAACATGGAATCAGCTTAAATGTCCATCAATGGTAGACTGGACAAAGAAAATGTGATACATACACACCATGAAATACTACACAGCCATTAAAAAGAATGAGATCATGTCCTTTACAAGAACATGGATAGGGCTGGAGGCCATTATCCTTAGCAAACTAACACAGGAACAGAAAACCAAATACTGCATGTTCTCACTTATAAGTGGGAGCTAAATGATGATAACACATGGACACATAGAGGGGAATAACACACGCTAGGGCCATCAGAGGAGAGAGGGTGAGAAGAGGGAGAGGATCAGGAAAAATATCTATTGCATACTAGGCTTAATACCTGGGTGATAAAATAATCTATACAACCCCCATGATATGGGTTTACAAATCTGCAAACGTACCCCTCGAACTTAAAGTAAAAGTTATAAAAAGGAATAACTCCAAAAATACATGATTTTATAAAGTAGTGAGTTTATTTTCTGTATTTTTCTGTCTCTAAAGTATTTAATGTTAAACTATAATTAAATTTGTATAATTGTTGAGAAGTTTCAGTTTAACCTAATTCCCTTTTTTGGAATTTTTCATTGGATTAAATTGACAGAACCTTTTGAATATCCCTTTCAATATCCTTGAAGTTCAAATGATCTGATGTCATAACTAACTTCCATGAAGTTAATATTTAAGGAGAAATCTCTAGGCATGTTGTTGAGTTTAAAACAATGAAGATGTGTCATCTTCATTGGAATTCATTTTCATTTAATATTTCATCACAAATACAAATTCTCAAAACTAATTACTCAACTGTAAACAGTCATTTGTTATTCTCAGTTTCCTCAGAAGTCCTTCATATTGGCCTTTTCTGTTCCTGTCTACTAAATGCTGTACAATTCAACCTTGACAGGTTTTAAACATGTCAAAATATTTATATTTCCCCAATATAGTAAGTTTTTTTGTCTTTTTTTTTTTTTTTTTTTTTTTTGGAGAAGGAACCTTGCTCCATTGCCCAGGCCAGAGTGCAGTGGCATGATCTCAGCTCACTGCAACCTCCGCCTCCCAGGTTTTTAAGCAATTCTCCTGTCTCAGCTTCCCGAGTAGCTGGGACTACAGGCAACTGCCACCACGCCCAGCTAATTTTTTTGTATTTTTAGTAGAGACAGGGTTTCGCCTTGTTGGTCAGACTGGTCTCGAACTCCTGACCTCAGGTGATCCACCTGTCTCAGCCTCCCAAAGTGCTGGGATTACAGGCGGGAACCAAGATGCCTGGCCAAGTTATTTTTTAAATAGATATTTCTCCTCAAAATTCAACACATTTCAGAATTATTTTTGATCAACTATAATGTTCCAAACATGTGCTAGATACTAGGTATACTGAAATAAATAAAAACTAATGCTGGCCGTCAAGAAGTTGTTTGTAATGTGAAGTAAGGAATTTAATATATAATCACAACCAAATCCACACATGTGGAGTAAATCATACAAAGAAGGAGGAGGAAAAATGTCAGGCAAGGGACTTAGCAGATGTATAGGCCCAAAAGCAAGGCAAACCTGATGCCCTCCAAGCAGTAAGTAGTTCAAAGTAACCGGACAAGAGTTTAAAGAAGTGTTCAGTCTGACATGACTAATAGAATGTGAACCTTATCTTGAACTTTATCTTGAAAATAATGTAGAGATATTGAAGGAGATTGAACAAAGGAAAGCTATGAGCACCTTCACATGAAAGATGACTCTGAAAATAGTGTTGAGACTCCATTAGAGAAGAACATTATATTAAAGGAGAGTACAGGAATAAAGCCAGTCTAGTTAGAACACTCAATCAGAATGACACTGGTTATAAAATACTGTTCAAGTATTGGGTGTATATATATCTTGGGTGTATTTTATAGCTCTTTCATCACTATCATATAAAAAAATCCAGTCCAGTCTCTATCAACCCATCTCGCTACTTTAAATTCCTCAGACTTTGGCATGCATAGTGATAAGGAATATTCATGGACATACACACACGTACACATAACTGAATTTGTGTGTGTGTGTGTGTGTGTGTACGTATGCCCAAGAATATTCTGGTAAATGTTTAGCAACTAGAACTCCAGAAAAGAAAGAAAAACCCTGATTTTCATTTGCCACCATGGACAGTTTCAAACTACCAGTATGTCATTAAATGCAGGGCTTGAAAAATATGAGCAATAGCATGTGCACACACATTCACCCACAATTTTCACCTCTTGAGGGTATCATTTGCACCACTAAATTCTTAATTTTGAGAAGTCCAATTATTCATTCTTTTGTTACTTGTGCTTTTGGTGTCATATTTTAAAAAGTGTTGCCTAATCCAAGGTTATGGAGATTTACACTTATGTTTTCATCTAAGATTTTTAATTTCCGTTCCTATATTCAGGTATTTGATTCATTTTGAGTTAATTTTTGTAGATGATGTGAGGTAGACGGGGGTCTCAATTTCCAAAACAATTGAGAATAAAACAACACATTCAGGGAAAAGTAGAAGTAAAAGGTAGACCAATCTTTCTCACTACCTTAAATTCCTCAGGCCAAAGAGCTATGAAATACACCTAAGATGCACTACAGTATACTTTTCAAAAAAGGTAAAATCATTAGTTTATTCAAATATAAAATGTGACAGTTTTTATACAGCATATTCATTAATTAAGGAATCAGTAAGATGTTGTAAGCAGTTTAAAGAAGAGTTTAGAAGCTAGGGTAGTTACAGAACAATAAGAAGTTAAGTTAGATACAAAACTGATCAATATACAACAGGACCATATATCTTCAAGATTATGTGTTTCATCAGAGATGAATTATTTATATTGCTTCTGTACAAAGCAAGAAGTTTCACTATGTTTGGGAACTTTAATCAATTGTAAATACCAAAATGAATGAAGTTACACCTCTAGATAATCCCTGAGTGGCCTTTGTTTCTGTACAGCATTGAAGGGATATGTGTAAGTGTTTTGACTAAAGTTATAACACATTGACTAAGAAAGTAGAGGCCAGACAATGGGTCTTTTGCCTTCTACTGCCATACATATTACTCTCATTCACTTATCTGTGTTGAAACCAAAAGGGAACAGTAACTTTTAGAAGCAAATGCAGTAATTGTGGAATTGTTTTATCTCCATAGTAGATCCTTTTTTATTGTTAATTATTGATCTTTCAATAAACAAAGGTAAAATATTCTATGCCATTACATTTTCATACCAACTGTGAGAATTGGAAGTATTTATTCCTCATGGTTTCGTAACCAAACAATTGCATGTGCTCTCATCTCTCTTTGGATCTGATGTTTTATTTCTGGGTTAATGGGGAGCATACTAAATTGTCCTCCACTTAGAACACTTGGTAATATGCAGCAAATCTCAGATTTCTGTTTCTGCCAGGGAGGGTATTTTACATGTCAATAGTCACCAATGAATTCACTGTTAAAAGAAGTTAAAGGATTTGCTTTGATCTTGGAAGTCTGTCATTAAAACTCCTGCCAATTGGCAAAAACTTCAAAGGTTTGCTTTTCAGCAAGGAGTCATAGGAAAGTTTAATCAATTAGACTTGGCTTGATTTTTTTCCTCAGAGTGTTTTCTTCTTTGAAAGACTCCCCAGAAGGATAAATTAATATGTCAAAGAAAAATCCAGATCTGAAGTTAAAATGGACAAAGGTATCATTATGTATAAAAGAGACATAAGGCCTGCCACAGCTTTGCATCTCAGCGCTCAGGCACCATGCCTGACTTCCCCAAGAAGAGCAATGTTTCTGGCACATAAACAAGCTTAACTGCTAAAACTATCTTAATCCACTTCCTTTCTCTTTGCCTATTCTCCTTGCATGTGGTGTGCAAACCAAACACAAGTCTTTTTTCCATTAACTTTAATATCCATTGGGAAGAATATCACCCTATTATGGAACACCTATTTCATTGCCAGTAGTTCTTGTGATTCTTAACCCCAGCAGGATTGAAGACTTGCGGGAAATGTCCAGCCTTGGCTTAGGGTCCTTTATGTTTTCACAGCCTTCCTTCCTTGGAAAGGTGGGCTAACCTTTTCATATTATTTTCTGTTTTGGAAACTAGAAACTTTTCTCAATTGTATAAAATAAACAGAAAAATCAGTGAGTATGAATATGGAATAATTTATTCATTTTTTAATTTCTCCTTGATTATTAAAGATATATTTTAATACATTCTTTTTTATTCATTTTTTTAATTGGCTGACAAAATTATATGTTTTTCACATACAATATAATGTTTTGAAGTATGTACACATTGTGAAATAGTTCAATCCAACTAATTAACCATTGCATTACCTAACACCATTATCATTTTTGAGGTGAGAACACTTAACATCCATTCTCTGGGTTTTTCAAAAATACAATATACTGTAATTAACTATAGTCACCATACTCTACAATAGATCTCTTGAACTTATTTATCCTATCTAATTGCATTTATGTTTCCTTTTTCCACCATCTCCCAACCCCTCTTCCATCTAACCACGTGGCCTCTGGTAACCATCATTCTGCCATCTACTTCTATGAGATTAACTTTTTAAAATCCCACATATGAGTGAATTCATATGATATTTGTCTTTCTGTGCCTGGATTATTTCACCTAACGTAATGTTATTCAGGTTCACCCACGTTATCACAAATGATAGTATTTCTTTCTTTTTCTTGCTAAATAGTATCTCGTGTGTGTGTGTGTGTGTATATATATGTCACATTTCTGTACTAATCCATCTGTTAAATATACTCATAAAAAAGAAAAATAAAAATACCCAAAATATAATATTGTGATTTAGTATATATATGCTTCTATTTCTTTGGGTTTACTCTAGCATGGTTATTAAAGAGCATATTCAAAATGTAATGCCTTCCCCCAACATGCTTTATGTTCACATTAGCTTAATTACTTTTCTTTATCCAATACATTTAATCAGGCATAAAATCCTCTAGTTTCATCCTTTTAAGGTGTCCCAAATTTTTCTCCCAGGTTTTGTTACATAGCCATACACTGAAAATTATACCTGGATTGCTGCAGCCACATCCTAGTTTATCTCCCTTATTTTCATCTCTGACTTCATCTCCACCAGATGAATATAGTTAACATACTGGAAGAAAGTGATTCTTTTCTGTTAATGCCACTCCAGAATGTTTTAAGATTTGACATTATCTTGTCAGGCCTCTGAGCCCAAACCTGCACATGTACATCCAGATGTCCTGAGGCAACCGAAAACTACAAAAGAAGTGAAACAGCCAGCTCCTGTCTTAACTGATTGACCAACCTTACAACATTCCATTATGACTTGGTTCCTGCCCTGCCCCAACTGATCTATCGATCGACCTCATGACTTTCTTCTTCTAGACAATGAGTCTTATGATCTCCCCACCCTGCACCTTGTGACCCCCTCCTCTGCTGACAATAGATAACCACCTTTAACTGTAGCTTTCCACTGCTTACCCCAGTCCTATAAAACTGCCCCACCCCTATCCCCTTTGTTGACTCTTTTCAGACTAAGCCCACTTGCATACCCAAGTGAAATAAACAGCCTTGTTGCTCACACAAAGCCTGTTGGTGGACTCCCTTCACATGGACATGCTTGACATTTGGTACCATGACTCAGATCAGGGGACCTCCCTTGGGAGATCAATCCCCTGTCCTGCTGCTGTTAGCTCCATCAGAAAATCCACCTATGACCTCGGGTCCTCAGACCAGCCCAAGAAACATCTCACCAATTTTAAATCAGTTAAGAGGCCTCTTTTTACTCTCTTCTCCAACCTCTCTCACTATCCCTCAACCTCTTTCTCCTTTCAATTTCAGCGCCATCCTTCAATCTCTCCCTTCCCTTAATTTCAGTTCCTTTCCTTTTCTGGTAGAGACAGAAGAGATGCATTTTATCTGCAAACCCAAAACTCCCACACCAGTCACGGACTTGGGAAGACAGTCTTCCCTTGGTGTTTAATCACTGCAGGGACACTTGCCTGATTATTCACCCACATTTCAGAAGTGTTCGATCACCGCAGGGACACCTTCCTTGATCCTCCACCTTGATGAAAGTACCACCTCCTCTGGGTGGCAAGTACCATTCCCCCTGTGTCTCTACCCCTCTTTTCTCTAAACCTACCTTTTTACCATGGGCAACCTTCTGCTCTCCATTCCTCCTTCTTCTCCCTTAGCCTGTGTTCTTAAAAACTTGAAACCTCTTCAACTCTCCCCTGATCTAAAACCTAAGTGTCTTATTTTCTTCTGCAACACCGCTTGGCCCCAATACAAACTTGATAATGGCTCTAAATGGCCAGAGAATGGCACTTCTGATTTCTCCATCCTACAAGACCTAAATAATTTTTGTCATAAGATGAGCAAATAGTCTGAGAAGCCTTACGTCCAGGCATTTTTTAGACTTTGCTCCCTCCCTAGCCTCTGCTCCCAATGCAACCCATCCCAAATCTTCCTTCTTTCCCTCCCATCTGTGCCTTCAGTCCCAACCCCAAGTGCTGCTAAATCTTCTGAATCTTCCTTTTCTTCAGACCCCTCTGACCTGTCTCCCCCTCCCCAGGCCACTCCTTGGCAAGTTGAATCAAGTCCCAATTCTTCCTCAGCCTCCACTCTCCTACCCTATAACCTCCCCTCCCCACACGTGGTCTGGCTTACAATTTCATTCTGTAGCAAATACTCCCCCCACCTACCCAACAATTTCCTCTTTGAGAGGTGGCTGGAGCTGAGGGCATCATCAGAGTGCATGTGCCATTTTCTCTATCAGACCTTTCCCAAATTAATCAATGCTTAGGCCCCTTCTCATCAGACCCCACTAAATATATACAGGATTTCTGGTATTTAACTCAGTACTACAATTTAACCTGGAGTGACCTAAATGCCATCCTAACTTCTACCCTTTCCCTAGATGAGCGGGATAGAGTTTATACCCTAGCATAATCTCACACTGACACCTGCTGGCATCATGAACCAGACTTTCAAGAAGGCATCAGGGTAGTTCCCCAAGAAGATCCCCAATGGGAATACCAGACAGGCTCCCCAGGTATAGCTAGGTGAGAATATATGATTTCTTGCCTAGTTGAAGGGCTTAATAAGGCAGCTTACAAGCTGTTAATTATGACATACTTAAATAAACTACCCAAGGTAAAGAAGAAAACCCATCCTAGTTCACAGCTCATTCGGCAGTGACCCTGAGACGATTTACAGCCCTAGACCCTGATGAGTCGGAAGGCCATCTTATTCTCAATATGCATTTTATCACCCAGTCAGCTCCTTACATTAGAAAAAAGCTTCAAAAATTGGAATCCGACCCTCAAACCCCACAACAGGAGTTAATCAACCTCGCCTTCAAGGTGTACAATAGAGAGGAGGCAGCCAAGCAGCAATGCATTTCTGAGTTACAATTACTTGCCTCTGCTGTGAGACAAAACCCAACTGCACCTGCAGCACACAAGAACTTCGAAACGCCTAACCACACTGGTCAGGCATTCCTACAGGACCGCCTCCCTCAGGATCTTGCTTCAAGTGCCAGGAATCTGGCCACTGGACCATGGAATGCCCACAGTCCAGGATTCCTCCCAAGCCATGTCCCATCTGTGCAGGTACCCACTGGAAATCAGACCTCCCAGCTCGCCTGGCAGCCACTCCTATAGCCCCTAAAGCTCTGGCCTAAGGCTTTCTGATGGACTCCTTTCCCGATCTGCTCAGCTTAGTGGCTGAAGACTGATGCTGCCCGATTGCCTCAGAAGCCTCCTGGACCATCACAGATGCCAAGCTCTGGGTAACTCTCACAGTGGACGGTAAGTCCATCCCCTGTTTAATCAATACAGGGGCTACCCACTCCACATTACTTTCTTTTCAAGGGTCTGTTTCCCTTGCTCCCATAACTGTTGTGGGTATTGACAGCCAGGCTGCTAGACCCCTTAAAACTCCCCAACTTTGGTGCCAACTAGGACAACATTCTTTTATGCGCTCCTTTTTATTTATCCTGACTTGTCCCATTCCTGTATTAGGTTGAGACATTTTAACTAAATTATCAGCTTCCCTGATTATTCCTGGACTGTAGCCACATCTCAAAGCTGCCATTCTTCCCAACCCAAAGCCTCCTTCTTGTCTTCCTCTTGTGTCCCCACTACCTTAACCCACAGGTATAGGACACCTCTACTCCCTCCTTGCTGATCACATGCCCATTACTATTTCATTAAAACCTAATCACCCTTACCCTGCTCAATGCCAGTATCCCATCCCATGACAGGATTTAAGGGGATTAAAGCCTGTTATCACTCGCCTGCTACAGCATGGGCTTCTAAAACCTACAAACTCTCCTTACAATTTCCCCATTTTACCTGTCCAAACACTGGACAAGTCTTACAGGTTGGTTCACAATCTGCACCTTATCAACCAAATTGTTTTGCCTATCCACCCTGTGGTGCCAAACCCATACACTCTTTTGTCCTTAATACCTCCCTCCACAGCTCACTATTCCATTCTTGATCTTAAAGATGCGTTTTTCACTATTCCCCTTCACCCCTTGTCCCAGCCTCTCTTTGCTTTTACCTGGACTGACCCTGACACCCATCAGTCCCAGCAACTTACATGGGCTGTACTGCCACAAGGTTTCCAGGACAGCCCTCATTACTTCAGTCAAGCTCTTTCTCATGATTTACTTTCTTTCCACCCCTCTGCTTCCCACCTTATTCAATACATTGATGACCTTCTACTCTGTAGTCCCTCCTCTGAGTTTTCTCAACAAGGTATCCTCCTGCTCCTTCAACATTTATTCTTTAAAGGATATTGGGTATGCCCCTCCAAAGCTCAAATTTCTTCCCCAATCATTACCTACCTTGGCATAATTCTTCATGAAAACATGCATGCTCTCTCTGCCGATCATGTCCAGCTTATCTCTCAAACCCCAACCCCTTCTACAAAACAATAATTCCTTTCCTTCCTGGGCATGGTTGGATACTTTCGCCTTTGGATACCTAGTTTTGCCATCCTAAAAAACCCTTATATAAACCCACAAAGGGAAATCTAGCTGACTCCACAGATCCTAAATCCTTTCCCCCCTCCTCTTTCCGTTCCTTGAAGACGGCTCTAGAGACTGCTCCCATATTAGCTCTCCCTAACTCATCCCAACCCTTTTCCATTACACAGAGCTGAAGTGCAGGGCTATGTAGTCGGAATTCTTACACAAGAGGCAGGACCACGCCCTGTAGCCTTTCTGTCCAAACAACTTGACCTTACTGTTCTGGGCTAGCCCTCATGTCTCTGTGCAACACTTGTCACTCCTTTAATACTTTTAGAGGCCCTCAAAATCACAAGCTATGCTTCACTTACTCTCTACAGTTCCCATAACTTTCAAAATCTATTTTCCTCCTCACACTTAACGCATATACTTTCTGCCTCCCAGCTCCTTCAGCTATACTCACTCTTTGTTGAGTCTCCCACAATTACCACTATTCCTGGCCGGGACTTCAATCTGGCCTCCCACATTATTCCTGACACCACACCTGACCTACATGACTGTATCTCTCTGATCCACCTGACATTCTATCCATTTCCCCATATTTCCTTCTTTCCTGTTCCTCACCCTGATCACACTTGGTTTACTGATGACAGTTCCACCAGGCCCAATTGCCAATCACTAGTAAAGGCAGGCAATGCTATAGTGTCTTCCACATCTATCACTGAAGCTATGGCCCTGCCCCCTTCCACTACTTCTCAACAAGCTGAACTCATTGCCTTAACTTGAGCCCTCACTCTTGCAAAAGGACTGCGTGTCAATGTTTATACTGACTCTAAATATGCCTTCCATATCCTACACCACCATACAGCTATATTGGCAGAAAGAGGTTTCCTCACTACACAAGGCTCCTCCATCATTAATACCTCCTTAATAAAAACTTTACACTTCAAAACACATTACTGCAAAATAAAAAGGCAAGACACAACCCGAAAGTATATAGTTGGAAAACATATATTTGATGAAACAATTCCTTCCAAAATATATAAAGATTTCTTCAACTCAAGAATAAGAAGAAACAAACAACTTTATTTAAAATGGCAAAAAAGATTTGAAGATACTCTACTAAAGGAGATATGAATGGTAAATTAGCACATGAAGAAGTTCTCACATAATTTGTGATTAAGGATATGCTAATTGAAACCACAATTAAATACTATTACGCAAGCACTAAAATGACTAAAATTGAGAAGATCAACCATACCAACTCCAATTCTAATACATTGCAGTAGGAATATAACATGCAAAAACAACTTTGGAAAACAATCTGACAGTTTCTTAAAGCTAGAAACATACCTAAATATGACCCATCCATTTCACTTCTAGGTATTTGCCAAAGAGAAATAAACCAAAAACATATTTCTTCCCTTATGAAAAAACCCCAAATGTTCACAGCAGCTAAATTTATAAATTTCAAAAAATTACAACAACTCAAATGTTCAACTAGTGAATAAACAAATACATCCATACAATGGAATACTACTAACAATAAAAAATAAATGACTGATACATGTTACAATGCATGCAATATATGCAATGTAACATATGTTACAAGGCATACAATATGCTAAACTGACACCAAAGCCTATCTACCGTATGAGAGTATTTATATGTCATACTAGTAAAGCCAAAACTGCAAAAAATGAGATCAAATCAGTGATTTTCAGGGACTGGGATTGGGAAAAGTAGTTAACAGCAAAGGGGAATGAATAAATGTCCTGAAGTAACAGAAATACTATTTTTCTTGATTGTGATAGAAATTACATGACTATAACTTTGTCAGGACTCATCAAATTGTATACTTTAAAAGGGTGAGTTTTACTGAATTTGAGGTGTTTTTCAATAAAACTGATTTCTAAAAGGCTGTTTTAGCTTATGTATCTCCTAAAGCAGGTTCTAAACAAAAATACTTGTGTCATATACTTTTGGGAACAAAATCTTAAGGAGTATATGTGAGTTACAGAAAGAGTAAAACAGGGAAGGAAAAGAACAGCTACTGACAAGATGAATTATTATTTTACTTTAAAATATAACTCTTTGCTCCTTTCTGTTTTTAAAAAAAATCTTGACTTCTGATATCATAAGATGTACCTTTTCTAAGTATACAAATTAATAATTCTTAGTAATTTTACAATTGTAAAACTATGAGCACAATCCAGTTTTGGGACATTTCCATCATCCCTAAAATACCCTCCTGTGCTCTGACACCAATTTGTGATTGCACTCCTAGCCCCAGGCAACCCCTGATCCGTTTTATACATCTATGGAATTGCCTTTTTAGGAAATTTCACATAAATGGAATCAAAATGTCCTATATAACTACAATACAGTATCAAAACCAGGAAATGTACAGTACAACCCACAGATACATTTACATTTCACCAGTTTTGCATGCACTCATTCGTGTGTATCTGTGTATGTAGTTACTTTATCTTCATTTTTGAAGGAGAAATTTATAGACTATAATATTCTTGCCTGACAGTTTTTTTTCTTTCTTTCAGCATGTTTAACATGTCATTTGACTCCCTCTGGATTACATTTTTTAATGAAAAGCAACCTATTAATACCATTGTTCTTACCCTAAACATAATGATTCCTTTTTCTCTTGCTGCCTTCAAGATTTTTCTTTTTCTTTGAATTTCAACCATTTGTTCAAAAACTTCTGAAGAATCTTGTGAACTGTGTCTCAAGACTACCTACTGGGGAATGGAAGACAGAAGTATTTGTCCTTTAACCTTTGGCTCTCGTTGATCCAAGGTGATTCCATTGGACATTTCTTTCCCAACACTTTTAGGTGCACATGCATAAGGGATGGGATGTTCAAAAGAGCAGGAAGTGAGAAGTATGTTTAAAAAGCCCAAAGAAGGTGTTGATGCACCTGTATCAAGCCAATCGAAACCTTATAACTTGTCACCACAACAATGGCAGGAGTAAGAGGTAAAATCTGAAAGACTTGAAAAGGTGCACAAGAGTCTTCTGATATAAAGACATCATGAAAACTTAAACAGAATAATATACCATATTCATGGATAGGAATAACAATATCACAAACATGTTATTCTTAAAAAACGAATTCATAGATTTGAATAAAATACCATAAAACTTTTATAGTATGCTTTGCTGAATTGACAAGCTGACTTTTTTTATTTATAAGAAGAAAAAAATATCACCAAAAAGAAAAGGAATTCTCCTGAAGAAAACTAACAAACTGGAGAGACTATAGATAGGCATAAAGAACAAGTAAAAGTCTTTGGGGAATTCATGTATGGATAAATAAATTCAATAATAGAACAAAATTAATGGCCCAAAAAGTAGACTCATACATATAGAGGTTATGATATAATTTGTTCACAACAAAATTGGCATTGCAGACCCATTAAAATAACATAACGTTTATGTTAGTGTATAATAAACACAGTACAGTCACCTCTACATAAATGGTGTGGGGACAACAGATTTTCCATATGAAAGCAATGAAATGAGATCTTATCTCATACCATAAATAATTAAACTATAATTGGATTAGAAACTCAAATATTAAAGGAAAATTAAAATTCATAAGTCATTATAAGAAAATATATGGTTGACAGTGACATAAGGAAGAATTACGTAAACTGAATTTAAAAACAACAACGACAAGATAGACCATGGAAAAAATATATACATATGTATGCAATTACATTAAAATTAAGGAGTTCCGTTTATTAAAAGACTTCACGAAAAAGTGAAAAGTCAAGCCACAGACCAGAAAGGAAACCTTAGAAAACATGTGAATTACAAAAAGGCTACTATAAAGAATTCTTAATTCTCATGGATCAATAAGAAAAAGGCAAACAACCCAATAGAAACATTGTCAAAAAACATGAAGGAAACAGAAATGGTCCATTATATTGACCTAAAAATCTACTAATAAATTTTGATTCAGAGTTTGAAAAACACTAGTCTAGACCAGATAACTCACAGATTTGAAGAATTAGTGTCAACAGAAATATGCTGTTTCTTAATACTGTGTATTGTTTATTTGCAATGCCAGAATATAGACAGCATTTCCAAAATTTTTTTTAGTTTCAAAAATCACAAAATTGATAGACGTGTTTAAGAAATTCAAACAATAAAAATACATGTAATAAAATTTTCACCCCTTGCTTTATTCTTTTTTGCCTTCACCCCCTCCCCAGAAGTAACTTTGGTATATTTATTGAGGTGTGTTTCTTAAATACTTTTCAACTTACTTACAAACACATATGTAGAGTGCTTTAAAAAATAATTATGATGTCATGATTACTATTCTTCAACCTTCTTTACTCACTTACTGACATATTACCAACCTCTTTCAACAGTAGTATATTTACTGATGTCATCTAATCTGAGGTGCTTTGATGGTATTGCATTCATATTTTACCAGGAAGGGTCAGCACAAGATTTACCCAATTGTATCATTTTTAAAGTGAGTCTTTATCTTATCTGCAGTTGCATATTCAAATCTTTATGCAAATCCATTTGATATCTGTCTCAGCAATAATTTGATGCACTTGTTCCAACCAATTCTGCAATATTCTAGAAAGCAGGTTTTCCAAAGCTGGAAAATTTTCAGATGGTACTGTCAGAGAAAGACAGCATTTTCTAGAGGTGTATTTGATTTTCTTTTTCTTAAACAAGTATTAAAATTAAATTCACAGATACATAATTTGTCATGCAGATGATAAAAACTATGTTGCCTAGAGCTTGGATATGTGAATCAGGAACTAAACCAATATGTGAAAACACGTTAGAGGGGCTACTTGATGAACTTCTGAACTGCGGAATTCAACAACTATGCTGAACTATTAGCTTGAAATATGCACTTGTTCAATTTTGCCTTGAAATGAATAAAGAGCCATCTCCTTATATATGTGCAATAAGAAACTAAGCTAATTGTACTTGTTTCTAAAATTTAATTTCACTTGAGAAGAAAAATAAAGAATGAATCAACTCTTTCAATAAGAACACATCTGTTTTTGTGGTACTTATTAAATGTATGATCTACCTTTTCTATAGATTTGAATATTTCACTTTTTGTAACTTCCTGAAAAATAGCAATCTATCTATGCTGACTTTAATGCTATCTCTTGACACTTGATACATTGTCAAAATTCAGCTAATATGTATAATAAAATACTTTTAGACCTGGATAGTGATAAAGAATTACAAAACTGCCTAGCATTAAGAGTTGAAACCACTTCTCCCATTCTTTCATTTGGCAGATGTGGATGATGACAGCTGAGTGCAGATATGCCTCAAATTCTTCTCAAGGCAGCACTTCAGGAGGCCCCAGTTGATCCATCAGAGTTAGCCTGTGAGATAAGATTTCCTGGCCATTCCTGAAGCTGCTAAAGCTCTGCTATCAAGTGACCTGTGACCTTGGGAAAATATCTTTTTTGTACTTTTATTTTTCTTCGAAGAGCAATGTAGCTAAATATAGGTATCTCCCAGGATTGCTGTGAAGAACACATGAAATACATTGCAAGAAACAGCCCAATTTGTTATACCATAGTTGAAAAGTGCTTGTGGAATGAATCCATTGAAACATCCCTAAATAGTACTTGAATTTAAAAACAAAAAACTTTTAAATTTTGACTTAAAACTTGGTAATATTATAATTTTAATACTTCTCTTTTTCTTTTAATTGTGGCAAAATATGCATATAAAATTTACTATCTTAACCATCTTTGAATACACAGTTCAGTGGCATTAACTATATTTACATTGTTATGCAACCAATCTCTAGGAATTTTTTATCATGAAAAACTAGAACTCTATGTTCATTAAACAAACCTGTATTAACCCCTCTTTTCAGCCCCTGGAAACTAGCATTCTACTTTCTATTTCTGTGAATTAGATTACTTTAGACACTTATGTAACTGGAGTCATACAGTATGTGTCTTTTCATGACTGACTTATTTCACTTAGCATAATGTCTTTGAGTTTTATCCATGTTGTAGTAGGTGACAGGATTTCCTTCCCTTTTAAGGCTGAATAATACTCCACTGAACATACATACCACATTTTCTTTATCTTTATTCATTAGTCAGTGAATATTTGCACTGCTTCTACTTCTTCATTACTGTGAATAATGCTGCTATGAACATGGGTGTACAATTATCTGTTTGAGACCCTACTTTCAAGCATTCTGGATGTATACCCAGAAGTGGAATTACTAAATCTTATGGTAAGTCTACTTTTAATTTTTTGAGGAACCACCACACTTTTTTATCTGTAGCAGCTGCACTATTTTACATTCCTACCGGTAGTACATAAAGATACCAATGTTTCTACATCCTCACCAACACTTGTTATATTCTGAGATTTTTCTCATTTTTTTGTTTTGTTTTGTTTGATAGTAGCCACCCTGTTAAGTACAAAGTTATATCTAATTATGGGCTTGATTTGCATTTCCACAAAGATTAGTGATGTTGAGCATATTTCATATGTATTCAGGACACTTGCATATCTTCTTTGAAGAAATGTCTATTAAGTTCTTGTTCCACTTTTTATTTGGGTTGTTTTATTGTTGTTGAGTTGTTGCAGTTCTTTATATATTATATTTTGGTTTTTAACCCTTCATCAGATATAAAATTGCAAATATTGTCTCCCATCCCATAGGTTGCCTTTTCACAGTGTTAATTGTGACCTTGGATGAACAGAAGGTTTTAATTTTGATGTGGTTCAATTTATCTAGTTTTGCTTTTGCTGCCTGTGCTTCCAAAAAATCATTGCCCAGACCAATGTCATGGAGCTTTTCCCATATGTTTTCTTTTAATAGTTTTAAAGTTTCATGTCTTATAGTTAACTCTCAAATTGATTTTGAGTTGATTTGCATGTATAATATAAGATAAGGTTCTAATTTCGTTCTGCATGTGGATATCCAGTTTTTCCAACGCCATTTGTTGGACAAACTATATTTTCCCCCTTGAATGATCTTGGCACCCTTGTCAAAAATAAGTTGACTGTATATGCAAGGGCTTATTCATGATATCTATTATATCCTACTGGTCTAGATGTCTGTCTTTATGGCAGACTGTTTGATTATTGTATTATTGATCACTGTTTTGATTATTGTAGCTTTTTTATAAGTTTTGAAATAAGGAAATACGAGACCTCCAAATGTGTTCCTTTTCTTTAAGATTGCTTTGGCTATTCAGGGTCTCTTGAAAACTTATATAAATGTTTAAGTGAATATTTTTTGGAATTTTTATTTGAATTATCAATCTCCAAAACAAAAAGCAAAACAAAAGCAAAAGGGTTTTTTTTTTTTGTTTTTTTTTATCTTAATTAAGGAATTAGTTGGTGTGGCCTGTAATTCTCAAAGTAAAAAGATATGCATTTGAATTATTGTATAAACATTCTTAAAAATCCAAATGTTAAATACAATTAACCTATTAGGAAGATTTGTTCTCTTTCTCAGGTTTCTGATTTTTTTCCTTTTCCTGTACCTCAAGATCTATATTGTGACACACAAATACGGATCACTAACTGTATTTTTTCTACTTCATTAAAAAAGAAAGGAGAGAAATGTAAATGTTCTAAAGTACTGTCAATTCAGATAAATCCATTAGGTTTGGAAATGTAAAAGGAGTTACATCTTAAAATAGAGGAAAAAATAAAAATAAGGAAACCTCTTTAATGATAAAAATCTAAAAGCTAAATTTTCTCAGTGAGAGACTTAAAGTAAAATATGTATGTATGTTACTAAGATGAACTCTGATTTATTACTGAATGCTGTATATGATTTCCCTTTGCACTTTGTCATTGTATATATATTAGCATTGTTTTCTATGCATTATTTACGACCAGGACTTACTTTGTATCACCTGTGCGATTACTTAAAATGTTAAAGAGGAAGGACAGGAGAGATCTTGGCAATGTAACATTATGCTTCAGTATCAAGTTAACAGAGCTGAAAGGGTTATGCAAATATTCATTTCCCCAGAAGGGCTCTTATTTTATTTGCAAAACAAGTTTTCCAGTAAAAGGAAATGTGGGGAGGGGCAAAGAAATGGTTAGGACTTAACTTTATGTTTTTCACCTGCCAGTCAAATCTAATTCTTTTGTTCTTACACAAACCCATAAATGAAGAGCCTTTGCTTAGTGCTACCACTGTTAAGTGTGTTTGCTCCTTAACAGATACCAAAGGCAAGAATTACAAGAAGGACCATATTTCAGCACTAGAACTTAGAAGAGACAAAATATAAGGTTCCTTACAGCCTGACTCATACATAAAACGTGAATCCCTTCTACCTCACCATATCTAAGGAATAAGAAGGAATACATGATAAAACAAGCTATGTTTCCTTTTAGCATGGAAACTTTAGAAAACGTAACAAAGCACAAATTGGTGCTAAGATTTTTGACACTATTATAAACATTCAATCTGCCAAGGATACCAACTATTGTGGTTTACATGACCCTAAGACATTAGCCCAAAACTGCACAGTACACAGGAGTTAGGGAAGGAGACAAAATGACCTCAGAGAAATAGTCACTGGTTGACATCCCAAGAGTCAAAAGCCAAGCAGTGAGGACTAATTAATCAGACTAATTAAAAACATCAATCAGAGCTATTAATATGATACAGTCCTAATAAGCCATCCCATGAATAGGAGCAGGAACAATGATATCATCGTCATTTTTCAGATAATCTGAGTTGATCGTGTTAAGCTATTCTAGACCCTGACCCTCAACATTAAAGGCCTGCTCTACCTGATTCCTCCTCCTGATTCCAACTCTGTTCCAAGGATCGGTGAAAATTGCTCTTTTTTGGCTAAGCATTATATCAGGTTCAATAGAATGTGGGGGGCTAGGGTAGAAGGTAGAGTCTGTGTGTGCGTGGAGGGAAAGAAATGTAGAGATAGAAGTTCTGTTGATTAAAAGACATCATAAAAAAGTGAAAATTCGAGGAATGGGCAGAGAGAAATAAAAGAGGAAGAAGAAGGGAGAGAGTGTGGGGAAAGAAAGAAAAAAAGAGAGAGAGGAGTGGGGTCCATGGAGGAAACAGAGAATGATAGAGAGAGACTTGGGAAGGGTTAGAAAGTAAGAGAAATCTTTTATTTTTTAAATTGACATATAATAACTGTACATATTTTAGGGGTATATCGTGATGTTTCAATACTTACAATGTGTAGTGATTAGGTCAGGATAGTTAGCATATATATCATCTCAAACATTTATTTACATTGGAAACATTCCATAACTTCTTTATAGTCATTCAAAACTATACAATATATTATTAACTACCATCATTTTACAGTTATAGAAAACTAGCACTTATTCCTCCTGTATGTAATTTTGTATATTTTAATAAATCTCTTTCTACTACCTCCTTTCTTCTACTCTTTTAACCCTCTACTATCCCTTCATCTACTTTTTACTTTTATGAGATAAACTTTTTTTAGCTTCCACATATGAGTAAAAACATGGTCTTTAACTTTGTTTCTGGCTTATTTCACTTAACATAATGTCCTCCAGTTTCATTCACATTGCTGTGAATAACAAGATTACATTCTTTTTTATGGCTAAATAGTACTCCATTGTGTATATATGCCACATTTCCTTTATCCATTTGAGACTGGGTAATTTATAAATAAAAGAGGTTTAATCGACTCACAGTTTCACATGGCTGGGGAGGCCTCAGAAAACCTATAATTACAGTGGAAGGTAAAAAAGAAGCAAGACCCTTCTTCACAAGGTGGCAAGACAGAAAGAAAGAGCAAGGAAATACCACACCTAAAACCATCAGCTCTCATGAGGACTCCCTCACTATCACAAGAACACCATGGAGGAAACTGCCCCCATGATCAAATCACCTCCCACCAGGTCCCTCCCTCAACATGTGAGGATTAAAATTTGAGATGAGATTTGGGTGGTGACACAGAGCCAAACCATATCAAACTACTAGGTTAATTCCATATCTTGGCTATTGTGAATAACGCTGCAATAAACAAGGGGGTGCCAATGTTTCTTCAACATATCGATTTCCTTTCCTTTGGATAAATACTCAGTGCTGGATCATATGGTTGTTCTATTTGTAATTTTTTGAGGATTCTCCATGCTGTCTTTGTCCTTTTAGTGTTGCTAAAAAAGGAATAACTGAAGCTGGGTAATTTATGAATAAAATAGGTTTATTTGGCTCATGGTTCTGCAGGCCATACAAGAAACATGGCACCAACATCTGATGAAGACCTCAAGAGTCTTCCACTCATGGCAGAGGGGAAGGGGAACCAGGCATGTGCAGATATCACATGACAAGAGAGAAATCGAGAGAGAGAGAAGGGAAGCGCCAAACTTTTTAACAACCAGTTCTCATGTGAAATAATAGAATGTTAACTCTAAAATAATAGAATGTTAACTCACTTAACCTCCAACCCCCACAAATCCCTATTTATGAAGGATCCACCCCATTACCCAAACACCTTCCAGGAGACCCCCACCTCCAACATTGAGATCAAATTTCAACATGAGGTTTGATGGAACAAACATCCAAACTACAGCACATAAAATCCCCCAAGTGGCTGTACTAGTTTAAATTCTTAACAACAGTGTATAAGATTTTTTTCCTCTACATGGTCACCAACATCTGTTTTTTTGTGTGTTTGTTTCTTTGTTTTGTTTTTGTTTTTGTCTTTTTGGTGATAGCCATCCTAACTGGGGTGAGACAATATCTCACTGTGGTTTTGACCCTCATTTCCCTGATGATTAGTTACATTGAACATTTTTAATATATTTCATGACCATTTTTATGTTTTCTTTTAAGAAATGCTGTTCAGATCATTTGCTCATTTTTTAATCAGACTTTTTTTTTTTTTTTTTTTTTTTTGCTATTGAGATGTTTGAGTTCCTTGTATATTCTGGATATTAACCTCTTGTCAGATAAATAGTTGGCAAGAGAGAGCAAGAAGAGATTTTTCCCAATTCTGTCAGTTATCTTTCCATCCTGTTGATTATTTCCTTTGTTGTGCAGAAAAGTTTTAGTTTGATATAATCTCATGTGTTTGACTTTTTTTGCTGTGATTTTGAGGTCTTGTTTATAAAATCTTTTCCCAATGTCCTAAAGTGTTTCCTCTATGTTTTCTTCTAATAGTTTTATAGTTTTAGGTCTTACATTTAGGTCTTTATTTTGAGTTGATTTTTGTATAGGTTGAAAGATGAGGGTCTAGTTTTATTCTTCTGCATATGGATATCCAGTTTTCCCAGCACCATTGATTTAAGGTGGTGTCCTTTCCCCTAATGAATCTTCCTGATGCCTTTGTCAAAAATAAGTTGGCAGTAGATAGATGGATTAATTTCTGCATTCTCTATTCTGTTCTATTTGTTCTATGCATCTGTTTTTATGCCAGAACCATGCTGTTTTGTATACTATGGCTTTGCAGTGTATTTTGAAGTCTGGTAGTATGATGCCTCCAGCTTTGTTTTTTTGGTCAGGAAGTCAAATTGTCTCTGTTGCAGATGACATAAGCTTACATACAGAAAATATAAAGACTCTATCACAAAACTCTTAAAGAAATTCCATAATGTTTAGAATACTAAATCAACATACAAAATCAGTGGCATGTATATACACTAACAGCGAACTAGCTGAAAAAGGAATCAAGAAAGCAATCCCATTTACAATAGCTACAACAAATAAATGAATAAAATATACACCAAGGAGATGAAAGACTATACAAGGAAACCTACAAAACACTTATGAAAGAAATTGAAGAGGATATAAACAAATCTAATAACATCCCACGCTTGTGAATTGTAAGAATTTAAATTGTTAAAATGATCTACCTAAAGAAATGGATAAAGTCTATGTAATCACTATCAAAATGCCAATGACATTCTTCTTAGACATAGAAAAAAATCCTAAATTTCAAATAGAACCACAGAAGACCTTAAATAGTCATAGCAATCAGAATGTTGGAGAAATCTTTAAAAGTCTGCTTTCAAGAAGTCTTTTACCCTTAGCTGAGCACTGACCAGATAAACAAAAAAAAAAATTATTTTCTTTCATATTTGTTTGCAGCTTTGTACTTTTTAAAACAGTTTAAGAAAAAGATTGGGGGTGGGTAGAGTCAGGGTGCAAAAAATTGACAGTATTTGTTTGGTTCCCTCCAACTGAATAATGGAACCTTAGATCCCATCTGAGTTTCTCCTGCAGTTTTCAGCAGATATTTCAGAACCGTCTGCCGTTCTTTTGTATCTTGGAGTATAGCACAGTGGTACCAACACTCCCTCCCACCCAGTCACTCAGGCTGCCCAGAGTCTCTGTTGATGGTGCCACATGGCAGGTGCTTACCTGAATACTGAAACTGAGCAGGCCTGTCCTTGTAGTCCAAGTCTGAAAATGATCTCTTTCTTTTTCCTCCCCTGATTTCCTATTAAAATCTAATAGCTAACAAGACTCCTAGTCTCCCTGGGAGATAGACTTAGTAACATTACTCACGTCCGCTGGAAATGTGACACTAATGACAAGTGGGAACTTTATAGCTCCCGTTTTCCTTTGCTGACATTACAAATGTAAATACAGAAAATGCTTCCCAGGGTCTCAAGCCTGGCTTGAGTTTGGTTGATGCCTCTGTCTGATTTCTAGCATTCTACCACACTTATGGGGGTGTTCAAACATTCTCCACCCTTGCTCTGTCACACAGAGCCCTAGAGACTCATGTAGGCCACTCTTGGGAGCCTTACTCTCTCTCTCTTGGAAACTGGTCTTCTCCCTTTATCTTCCAATCTTTTGGTGTTCTCTGAATCCCACTTGTAGCCTCAACTTCATTTCTCTTAAACTAGTGTTGCTATTGTTGTTTGGATTTAAGGACCCCCTTTTGCTAGGTCCATGCCATTTGATTCCCTTAAGAAATTTGTGGAAGAGCTGAATTACTAGTATTATTGCCCTCTTATAGGGTTGAAAACTGACATATCAAAAGACCAAGTAATCTATGTAAAGCACATTAAATGGCTTGCAAAATAAGATAGCAAATGAATGGATGAATAAATAATAGAGTGACTGTCTAAAGTGGTAGGAGGACACAACCAGATCTCCAATTTCCTAGCACCCCACCCATTCACTTCCCATTGATGTACAGAATTAAAATATCCTCTTACAGCACCTGTGGATTCCAATAACATCTCAAGGGACTGTGCAAGTGAAGGAAAAAAAGAATCTGTACAGCACTGTTAAGATAATACAATGCTTTGTTATTAAATATCCTATACCCTTTTACTATTGTAGCACTTCCTGGACACATTAGATCCATTTTAAAACAAGAAACTGAGGCGTAGAGAGGATGAATAGTCTGCCTAAGTGAACACAGATAACTGTGATAGAGCTGAGATTTGAACACAGATCTTCTGATTCTGGGTCCAGTGTTTTTTCAGTAATTAAAATAAAAGTTTGGGTGTTCTCAACTCACTCACCTTCAAAACAAAACACATGTTTTGTGGCTAATACATAATTTAAATGCTTCAAATGACTTTGAATCTCTTGGAAAATCAGACATACACACTTTTACCACAGTAGTCACATTGATTCCCTTGTACCCATCCTACAGGCTTTGTTGCTGGGTCAGCCAGCAGGAAGAATTTTGCATAAAAATGTAACATCTAATAGATAGCAAGATTCCTAGTCTCCTTGGGAGATAGACTCAGTCATATTACTGAAGTCTGTTGGAAATGTGACACTAATGACAAGCAGGAACTTTATAGCTCCCATTTTCCTTTGCTGACATTACAAATGTAAAACCTCTCATTTCCCCAAAAGTTCATCTACTTGATCTATGCTGCTGAGGCTACATATTTTGTATCTTTTTGGCAGCAGGAAAGATTCTGGCGAGATCAGTAGGCCTGTTCACCTTGCAGGGGAATAACTTATTCCAGGACATAGAAGCCACCCTAATCTCCCCACCCCTTTTCCATTCAACACCCACTCAGCATGCACTCACTTGCAACGTCCAAGGACACTGTCAGCTGTAAGTGAGTCACTTATTACGTCATCAAGAATGTAAAAGGATGAATAAGCATCCTCTGATACAAAAAAAGAGAAATTGGGCTTCAATATATTTAATGCATATGCTTAAAATTGGGAAAAACATGAGGTATTAGAAATAAAAAATACCATGGAAAGAAACTGCCACAACTCATAAAACATAGCTAACTGAGAACTTAATTGTCCATGAGAACTAACTCAGCTTGCATGACCACCACTATTATAAATGTTACTGGGGAAATAGCTACACTGAGGGGTGGGGCAAAGGAGGCCACTCCCTCCTTTGTCTCTTCTTTCCTGCCCCCTGCTGGCCCAGACAGAGTCTATTTAAGTTTGGGGGGGGAAAAAAAACCTACTTGTTTGCTGTAATCCTCCCCAAATAGGGATGAGACAATATATATCCTGCTTTATCCTGTACACTTAATAAAGTACCAGGCACTTGGTAAGAGCTCAATAATTACAATTGAATTAATAATATTTTCAGTTAGTCTCCCCTCTATGTTTTCGTAACAGTTTATATCAAAGCAAGCCCTTCATATATTTCTGCTCTGGGTTTTGTTCTTTCTAACTCAATGGATTGATAACTCTTAGAGCCATGTAAGGAATCAGTATCTACTCATCTTGGTAACCCAGCACTTATCACGGCACTCTTAAAAAAGAAAAAATCTACACCTATTTCTTAAATGGAATGGAAATAAATGACGTCTAAGGTAATTCAATTCTAACATTCTGTTATATAAAAAAAACAAGTTCTTACAAAACACAATGCTTGAAAAGTACATAATCTAATTGAGACGCAGGAGGAATACTGATTAGACGATTAGAGACGTTATGCAATTGCAACAACTGAATTGTAATTAGGCACTTGGTAATTTTATAATTTTGTGCCCTGCCATATTTAAACAAAGTCAATGGGAAACAAGATTCAGGAAGGTAGCTATTTTAAATAAATTGAACACATTATGTGTCCCTCGAAGAGGAAATTTGATATGCAGTCTTTCTTTATGTCCCATTCACCTCACTCCCCAATCTTTCATCTGGTTAAAAATCCAACTACACTTTTATTTTAAATTAGCTCTGAAGTTAACAGGAATTTTTCTATTACTGCAAGGGTCAGCTGGCAAGCAGCCATCAAAATTAAGAAGAGAGAACTGTAACTTACAGCTAACAGCAGCTAGTTGCAGTGCCCCTAAAAATGGACCCTGAGGACCAGCAAAATTTAAGGTAGTGGAAGGTTTCAAGCCATCAGCAATTTATGCACTTCTCTATATCCAGTTTGTTGGGTTGCTGTATTTTTACCTGTCATTAAAAATATGATATTAAGCCACATCCCTCAGAGTGATAAACCTTCCCAAACAACTTGGGGTATCAGAACACTGGAAGGGAAGTGATGCACTTCACTGAAAGAGATTTACTGTAGTCAACAATCTCAAGGATTGATGTGATGCCTGTTCTCAGCAGACAGCTCCCAGAGGGTACTGGGGTTGGCATTTAAACCCAAATTTACAGGCAGGCTCTTCATCTGGATCTCAACATTTCTTCATGTACATTCAAGACACATGTGACATCTGTGGAATGTGTAACTTGCCAAGAAAAAGGAGAAGGACAGCTTCATGGGCATGTGACAGATGCAATTGCACAGTGTACCACATTTGCTTTAAAGCTCCACTGTCACATTCTTAAAGATCTGAATACATTTTGAACAAGGGGCAACACATTTTTATTTTGTACTGGGCCCCCAAAATTATGTAGCCGATCCTGGACAGGGGAAAGGGCCAACCATCCTGACTTTTTTCTGGAAGACTGTTCAAGCTCCTTAGTGTCTGGTCAGTAAGGGTCAAAGGTCCTAATAGCAAATAATTCAGACCTGAGAACATTGTGCTGGTCTCAGAAAGGAAATTAACCTCAGCAAACTTCTGGATGAGCTGCAGGGGACTTTCACAAACTCTCCTCTTGTACTCTTCTCCTGCACTCTCCCCTTGGGAAAACTGCATTTATTAGGATGGCTACTACTGCAACCTTGGGATGGTTGCTTTTGGTCACTAGGGTTTCTTAGTTCATTATTGCATTCAGAACAGTTCAAGGCAAAGTTGTGATGTTGGCAGGGTGTGTTTGGATCCCCACTTCTCTTCCTATGCCCTTCAATCCCACTGCTCCACCAAATCTCTATTCTTCCTTTTATTCCTTTTACTCTAATTGTCAACTGTTCTCATCTTTAGCCATCTAAGTCCAAGTATGCTTTCAGTAAAGTGTCTGATAAATTATTTCAAACAGAATTGATAGATTAAATTAGTTGATACCTGTAAAGTACATACAATAGTGCCTGAAATACAGTCACCATTTAATAAGTGTTAGCTGTTGTTTTATTGTCATTACTATTATTACGTTAGTCCTATAAGGAATACACATATTTCTAGAAGTGCAGTGAGTATAAGGTAGCAGAAAAGGTGATAGAAATCAGGCAGGACTTGTTTAGGTCATGTATCAGTAAATTCATACCTAAGCCTCAGTTTTTTCAACTGTACAAAAGAGGATAATAACCACCTTGTGGAATTTTCATGAAGTTTAAATGAAGACTATGAACAACATGGGTAGCACACTTTGAATCATGGGAGGTGCTCAACTAAAGTGCATTTCTATGAAGAATTGCTCCATCTACATGCATTAGCACTTTTACAAGGGTCAAAATTATAAACTTCAAGATTATTAGTAGAGAGATATCCTGATGTCGAAGAAACCATTAAAACATTATTTTCCCCTCACTGAAGTGGCCACCTAGTCTGGGGTATGTACCCTGCAGTTCATTGTCATGTGCCAGAAAAATTTAGGACACAGACACACACAAGGAGTTTAGGAGCAGAGATTTAATAGGAAAGGGAAGAGAAAGAAACACAATTCTCTCCATAGACAAAGGGGTCTCCGATGGAAAAAGACCAGCTCTTAGTGAATGCTCCAAATTTTATAGTCTATTTTGAGGAGGCAGTGTCTGATTTACATAGGACTCATAGATTGGTTCCATCAGGTATGACGTTTACATAGCCTGCAGAGAAGGCTGGTCACCCCACCCTAATCTTATTTTGCAAATGGACTTTCCAGTTGATTGGACAATCTTCTCCACTCCTTACAGTAAACATGGCTAGCAGAGAAGGGAAGATGGAGCTGCTGTCTTGAAAATGTCCAGTCCTTAGTTCCTGCCACATTTACTTGTGCAAGCTCCCAGCTTGCTTGTCTATGTCCACAGCTCCATTTTACCGGATGCTTTTTGTTAGAAAATGATTTGAGGCTACTTTTCGTTAAAAAGAAAAGCCTTACCAAGGACTCCCATACCCTTACTAACTGCCTAAGTAATTTCTTCTTAACTCCTCTATCATTGACACTCAAACCTGGACTTCTCCTTTCTTGTACTCATCCTTTAGATTCCAGTTTGGCAGGCACTTCCTGCAGGAAGCCTTCAGTGCTAGGAGTCCATGGAACCCCGTTGTCCTCCTGCCACAGAAGAGCATAGCATTGTGGATGATTTTTCACTTGTCTAACATCCTTTTTGATAATTAGCTCTTGAAGTTAGAAAATGTTTCTGCCTCTGATACCATTCAGGACATAGGCATGGGCAAGGACTTCATGTCTAAAACGCCAAAAGCAATGGCAACAAAAGCCAAAATTGACAAATGGGATCTCATTAAACTAAAGAGCTTCTGCACAGCAAAAGAAATTACCATCAGAGTGAACAGGCAACCTACAGAATGGGAGAAAATTTTTGCAATTTACTCACGTGACAAAGGGCTAATATCCAGAACCTACAAAGAACTCAAACAAATTTACAAGAAAAAAATAAATAACCCCATCAAAAAAGTGGGCAAAGGATATGAACAGACACTTCTCAAAAGAAGACATTTATGCAGCCAACAGATACATGAAAAAATGCTCATCATCACTGGCCATCAGAGAAATGCAAATCAAAACCACAATGAGATACCACCTCACACCAGTTCGAACGGCAATCATTAAAAAGTCAGGAAACAACAGGTGCTGGAGAAGATGTGGAGAAATAGGAACACTTTTACACTGTTGGTGGTACTGTAAACTAGTTCAACCATTGTGGAAAACAGTGTGGCGATTCCTCAAGGATCCAGAACTAGAAATACCATTTGACCCAGCCATCCCATTATTGGGTGTATACCCAAAGGCTTATAAATCATGCTGCTATAAAGACACATGTACATGTATGTTTATCGCAGCACTATTCACAATAGCAAAGACTTGGAACCAACCCAAATGTCCATCAATGACAGACTGGATTCAGAGAAGGTGGCACATATACACCATGGAATACTATGCAGCCATAAAAAAGAATGAGTTCATGTCTTTTGTAGGGACATGGATGCAGCTGGAAACCATCATTCTCTGCAAACTACCACAAGAACAGAAAACCAAATACCGCATGTTCTCACTCATAGGTGGGAATTGAACAATGAGAACACTTGGACACCAGAAGGAGAACATCACACACCGGAGCCTGTTGTGAGGTGGGGGGAGGTGGGATGGATAGCATTAGGAGAAATACCTAATGTAAATGACGAGTTAATAGGTGCAGCACACCAGCATTGCACATGTATACATATGTAACAAACCTGCACGTTGTGCACATGTACCTTAGAACTTAAAGTACAATAAAAAATTATTTTAAAAAAAGAAGAAGAAAATGTTCCTGCCTCTGTAGTATGTATAGTCACAGCAATGTTTCCTATCCCCCATGCTCTTCAAGAATGTTTCCATCTCCTGATCCAGAAGTTAAGTCTTTGTCTTCCTTTCTTAAATGGGTGAGCTTTTTTGACTGCTCCAACTAATAGAATACAATGGAAATTACTTCTATGTGGATGAGAGGAAGGGGTAAGAGCATGGAGGGAGAAAAGGAAAGGGGAAAGAAGGAAGGAAGGAAGGAAGGAAGGAAGGAAGGAAGGAAGGAAGGAAGGAAGTTTTGGGAGACCTAGAAATTTCACCATTTACTGTAAAGTCAGCACTGTTGGTTTCAATTGGATTGAGGCAATAAATACGGCCTTTAGGCAGTTTCTATATTTTGACTATTATGAATAATGCTGCAATGAACATGGGAGTACAAATATCTCTTCATTATAGTGGTTTCATGTCTTTTTAATGTAAACCCAGAAGGAGCATTGCTGGATAATATGGTAGTTCTATTTTTTGTGTCTGGGAACTCTATATTGTTCTCCATAATGGTTGCACAAATTTACATTCCTACCAACAGTATGCAAGGGTACCCTTTCTCCACACTTTCGCCAACTCTTGCTATCTCTTGTCTTTTTTGATAACAGCCATCCTAACAGGTGTGGTTTTGATTTGCATTTCCCTGATGATTAGTGATCCTGAGCACCTTTTCATATCCCTGTTAGCCGTTTGTACATCTTTGTTTTTTCTTAGCCTACACATGATGTGTGTTCAAGATACCACCCTAATAGCAGGAGTGAGGATCTGCAGCAAAATTAGCAGAGAGTTTAGGGAAAGAGCAAAGGCAGTTTATAGAGTGAGGTGACCTCTAGATCTCAGTCCCAGACAACCTAGAGATGTTAGAAAACAAACAGAAGCAAATATGAGCCTCCAAATACTTTTCATTCCCTCTTAATCTCTCAATCTTTTTGGTGCTACTATCAGAGAAAAGAGGCCTGATGAGGAAATGTTAACTGTCAAGCAACCATGAATTTCTGTGAAGGGCTGATTCATTTTGTCATGGGATCTTTTATCCATGAATATGTTTAGCGTTCCTGCCTGCTTCCATTAAATTACTTATATGCTGTCCTCCTCATACGCAAAGAGGAGGAATTTGCTATAATTTTAATTGTTGTTTTTGTTTTTATCAGAGTTCTGATTTTTTTTTTTTGAAAATGTATTGTGGTATTTAATACTCATGTAGCTAATCTTTTCAGGTATCTGAGAAATGTAAAGAGAAAATTAATGGATTGAGTAAACTGTCTCCTGAACTGTGAGTTTCTAGAAGTCACTGGAAGGCCTGGAACATTCATTCCACTTTATATTTCTGTAAGTTTTCTACATTCTAGATACTTCATAAATTTTTCCTGAATTATTGGGGGAAAAAAAGACATTTAGAACGATAGCCACAGCCAGTATATTGGACAAAAGATATTCTGGAAACTTTGTTCATATGAAGTAAGGAGATACCTATTTCTCCAAAAGTTTACAACTTAATGAAAGACTATGTTTTCCAGAGCAAACTCAGCTTCTTGACTGTGTAGGCTTATGCTCTATAGGTGATCATTCAAGGGTATTATCAGCAGGATTAACACAAATTTAAATATATAAATCCATCTTTTTTTTTTTTTTTTTGCCTACCCGAACCTTATCATTGCAATAGCAACAGCAGTAAATCAGAACTTATTAATTACTATTACTTGCAGTTCTTTAGTCTGTTTTTAACAATGTATTTATTTTATTTTGTATTTTCATACTAAAAATTAAAATATGAGAAAAGTATTCAGAGGATAATTTTATTTGCTTTTTTCTAGATTTAAGAAAAATATATATGTGAATATAAACATACAAATTCTAAGTATACATAAATATGTATGATTATATATGTAATATATGTATATAATCTTTGGTTCGAAGAGGATAGAAAATATCATTTATCATGTCAGTGTTTCAGTGTTTATCATGTGAAACACTGACAAACAGATGCTTCTAAACCTATCAGTTCTAGAACATACTGCTGCTTCCCTTGAAGCCATTCCAGGCTCTTGGCTAGACGTACATTCACAAGATATTTTTAGACTTACCCTTGCTTCTAATGGAAGTGTAATTTCAGACTGGCTTTCAGGGCAAGTATGTTGAATATCAAAACATGCCATTTTGCTTATTTATTAAACAAGTGAGCATTTTTTCTACCCTGGTTGAAGTTCACTTTCATAGCCTGCTTAACATGGCTATTTATATAAACATTTTGGTGGCTTTTATTTTTTCTTAAGAAATTTTATTTCATGAGGGTCTAATACAGCATATTTAGAAAACATGAAATTAACAATCACTAAAACACTCCACACCCAAATATAGACTGATGCACCAGAATACAGGCTGTTAAGCCAGAGAAAAATAAGTTTGCCAAAGAGAGCAATTAGGTAGAAATGAATTTAAGCAACTCTAGTTTTTGTTGTTGCTGTTTTTTGAGTTTTTTAGCAGGGGGAGGGAACATTATGAGTCAATTAACTTTGGAAAGATTACTTGGAGACTTGACACAGGAGACATATTTCTGACGTACTCCTTGAAGATTATTCCGTCACACAGCCCTGAAGTTTCCTAGAGCATTCTTCAGATGCCTCATAGAGTGGCCTTAGTGTTGATTGTTACAGCAGCTTAACTGTCCCCTCATGACCGAATCTCAGATACTTGTTGGGTAAAGCAAAAATTTGAATGATAATTTGCAGATTTTGGTTAAAGAAATTGGATGAGTGGTTCTTCCCTGGATTTGTTAGCATTATCACATGCTTGAGCAAATCGAATAATTCTGGGAAACAGTTTCTACCCTGATCCTTTCCCAACCCTGACCCTTTCCCAACCCTGACCCTTTCCCAGTACTACAGATCAACACCTCTGGATTCTTTCAAGTAGTGAAACATCACAGTGTGGTGGATCAGGAACAAGGACCTATCTCCAAGAGAATTGCATGGCCCTTGGTTTGCATCTTTGATGGCAGTAATTGCTTTACTAGTTTATGAAACTCTTTCTCTCCTCACATCTTTAGGTGATATAGAATATTGGGGAAAATAAAACAAAGGTCAAGTTGCATAACATTTTAACACAAATGTAATTTTGTTTTATTAAATGTAAGTTAGCTGATAATTGAACTAAGAATATTGTTCTCACAGGTAAAAAAAAAAAAAAAGATAAATAATGGGATATTCATAATTGAAAAACTCACATAATATAGTCAAGAAACGTTGTATAAAATACTGACTCCAAACAATATTTCCAACTTTAACTCAATAACTAATGATAAATTATCTTATATTTTGTCAGCAAAATTTATATTGCTGAGATCACACTTTAAAATTCAATATTCTCTGTTATACTTTTCTTAATAAAAGACTATGCAGTGTAAACATGAAATCATTTAATTTTTGTGGGTACATAGTAGGTGTATATATTTATGGGATATACGAAATGTTTTGATACAGGCATGTAATGCATAATAATCACGTCATAGAAAATGGGGTATCTATCCCCTCAAGCATTTATCTTTTGTGTTACAAACAATCTAATTATACTCCTTTAGTTATTTTAGAATGTACAGTTAAATTATCATTGACTATAATCATCCTGTTGTGCTATCAAGTAGTAGGCTTTATTCATTCTCTATAACTATTTCTTGTACATATAAATTATCCTCACCTCCGCCCCAGTCTCCCACCCCATTACCTTTCCCAGCCTCTGGTAACTATCCTTCTACTCTCTGTGTCCATGAGTTCAGTCGTTTTGATTTTTAGCTCCCACAAATAAATGAGAACATGCATGTTTCTCTTTCTGTGCCTTGCTTATTTCACTTAACATAATGACTTCCAGCTTCATCTGAGTTGTTGCAAATGAAAGGATCTCATTTTTTCTTATGACTGAATAGGACTCCATTGTATATATGTATCACATTTTCTTTATCCATTCACTTGTTGATGTACATGTAGATTGCTTCCAAATCTTTTCTATTGTAAACAGTGTTGCAAACAACATGGGAGTACAGATACCTCTTTAATATACTTATTTCCTTCCTTTGGGTCATATAAGAAGCACTGGGACTCCTAGATCATATGATAGCTCTATTTTTAGTTTTTTGAGGGGCCTCCAAACTGTTGGTTTACCTTCCCACCAACAGTGTATGAGGCTTCCCTTTCCTCCATCTCCTCACCAGCATTTATTACCTGTCTTTTGCATAAAGGCCATTTTAACTGGGATAAGATGATATCTCATTTTAGTTTTGATTTGCATTTATCTGATGGTCAATGATGTTGAGCATGATCTTATACACGTTTTCCACTTGTATGTCTACTTTAGAGAAATGTCTATCTTTTGTTCATTTTTAAATCAGATTATTAGATTTTTTTTCCTACAGAGTTCTTTGAGCTTCTGATATATTCTAGCTATTAATCCCTTATCAGATGGGTAGTGTGCAAATATTTTTTCCCATTTGGGGAGCTGTCCCTTCACTTTGATGATTGCTTCCTTTGCTGTGCAGAAGCTTTTTAACTTGATATGATTCCATTTGTCCACGTTTGTTTTGGTTGTCTGTGTTCTTTCTTTTTACTCAAGAAATTTTTGTCCAGACCAATGTCCTGGAGAATTTCTCCAATATTTCCTTGTGATAGTTTCATAGTTTGAGGTCTTAGGTTTAATTGTTTAATCATTTGTGATTTGATTTTTGTATATGATGAGAGATAGGGGACTGGTTTCACTTTTCTGAATATGGATATCCAGTTTTCCCAGCACCATATATTGAAGAGATTGTCTTTTCCCCAGTGTATGTTCTTGACACATTTGTCAAAAATAAGTTTACTGTAGGTGTGTGGATTCGTTTCTGGGTTCTCTATTCTGTTACATTGGTCTATGTGTCTGTTTTCATGCTAGTGCCATGCTGTTTTGATTACCATAGCTCTGTAGCATAATTTGAAGGCAGGCAATATGATTCCTTCAGTTCTGTGATTTTTTTCTCAGGATAGCTTTGGCAATTCTGTCTTCTGTGGTTTCATCTAAATGTTTGAATTGTTTTTTCTATTTCTCTGGAGAATATCATTGGTATTTTGAGAGGGGTTACACTGAATCTGCAGATAGCTTTGGGTAGTATGAACATTTTAACAATATTGATTCTTCCAATCCATGAACATAGAATATTTTTCCTTTATTTGTTGTCCTCTTCAATTATTTTCATCAGTGCTTTATAGTGTTCCTATAGAGATCTTTCATTCCTTTAATTCTTAGGTTTGAATCTTATTTGTGGCTACTGTAAATGGGATTACTGCTTTTATTTCTTTTTCACATTGTTCACTGTTAGCATACAGAAATGCTACTGACTTGATTTTATACCTTGCAATTTTCTGAATTTGTTCATCATTTCTAATAGTTTTCTGGTGGAATCTTTAGGCTTTCCAAAATATAAGATCATATCATCAGCAAACAAGAATAATTTGAATTCTTCCTTTCCAATTTGGATGCCCTTTATATCTTTCTCTTGTCTGATTGCTCTAGCTAGGAGTTCCAATTCTACAATGAATAAGAGTGGTGAAAGTGGGCATCCTAGTGGTGTTCCAGATCCTAGATGAAAGGCTGTCTGTTTTTTCCCATTTAGTATGACACTATCTGTGTGTCTGTCATAGATGGCTTTTATTATGTTGAAGTATGTTCTTTTTATATCCAGTTTTTTTAGGGTGTTTTTTTCATGAAGTCATGTTGAATTTTATCAAATGCTTGTTCAGCATCAATTGAAATGATCATATGGTTTCTATCCTTCATTCTGTTGATATGCTGTATCACATTGATTGATTTGTGTATGTTGAACCATCCTTGCATCCCAGAGATAAATCCTATTTGGTCATGATGAATGATCTTTCTAATGTATTGTTGAATTGGGTTTGCTAGTATTTTATTGAGGATTTTTGTATCTATATCAATCAGAGACACTGATCTCTAGTTTTCTTTTTTTGGTGTGTCCTTGTCTGGTTTTGGTATCAGGGCAATACTGGCCTCATAGAATGAGTTTGAAATTATCTTTTTTCATCTCTGATTTTATTTATTTGGATCTTCTCTGTTGTTTTCTGATTTTATTTATTTGGGTCTTCTCTGTTTTTTCCATAGTAAATATGACTAAAGGTTTGTCAATTTTGTTTATCTTTTTTTTTTTTTTTTTTTTTGAAATGAAGTTTTGCTCTTGTTGCCCGGACTGGAGTGCAGTGGCGTGATCTTGGCTCACCGCAACCTCTGCCTCCCAGGTTCAAGCTATTCTCCTGCCTCAGCCTTCCTGAGTGCTGGGATTACAGGCATGCGCCACCATGCCCAGCTAATTTTGTATTTTTAGTAGAGATGGGGTTTCTCTATATTAGTCAGGCTGGTCTCGAACTCCCGACCTCAGATGATCTGCCCATCTCAGCCTCCCAAAGTGCTGGGATTACAGGTGCGAGCCACCGCGCCCAGCCTATTGTTTATCTTTTAAACAAAACCAACCTTTTGTTCTGTTGATCTTTTGTATTGTTTTCTTCATTTCAAATTTATTTATTTCTGCTCTGATTTTTATTATTTCTTTCCTTCTACTAATTTTGAGTTTGGTTTCCATTTTTATTTCTAGTCCCTTGAAATGCATCATTAGGTTATTTATTTGCAGTCTTTCTTCTTTTTTTGATGTAGGCACTTATAACTATAAATCTCCCTCTTAGTACTGCTTTAACTGTATTACAGAGGTTTTGGTATATTGTGGTTTCATTATCATTTGTTCCAATAAACTTTAAAATATTCTTTTTAATTTCTTCCTTGGCCCAGTGGTCATTCAAGAGCACATTGTTTAATTTTTCTTTGTTTGTATGGTTTTCAAAATTCCTCTTGTTATTGATTTCTAGTGTTATTTCACTGTGATAAAAGAAGATGCTTGATATTATTTCAGTTTTTTGAATGTTTTAAGACTTCTTTTGTGACTTAACATATGATCTTTATTTATTTATTTATTTTTTGAGACAGAGTCTCACTGTGTCACCCAGGATGGTATGCAGTGGCACGATCTCGGCTCACTACAACTTCTGCACCCCTCCGGGTTCAAGCAACTCTCTTGCCTCAGCCTCCTGACTAGCTGGGATTACAGGCACCAGTCACCGCACCTGACTAATTTTTCTATTTTTAGTAGAAACAGGGTTTCACCATCTTGGCCAGGCTGGTCTTGAACTCCTGACCTCGTGATCCACCTGCCTCAGCCTCCCAAAGTGCTAGGATTACAGGCATGATCCACCATGCCTGGACTACTTATCATCTACTTTTGAGAATGATCCATGTGCTGAAGAGAAGAATGTGTATTCTATACATTGAACAGAACATACATTCTGTACAGCCATTGGATAAAATGTTCTGTAAATATCTGTTAGGTCTTTTTGTTCCATAGTGCAGATTAAGTCTGAGATTTCTTTATTGATTTTCTCCCTAGAATATCTGTCCAGTGCTGAAAGTGGGGTATTGAAGTCTCCAATTATTATTGTATTGAGATCTATCTTTCTCTTTAGCTCTAAAATATTTGCTTTATATATCTGGGTGCTTCAGTGTTGGGTGCATAAATATTTACAATCATATCCTCTTGCTGAATTGGCCCCTTTATCATTATATAATAACCTTCTTTGTCCCTTCTCATAGTTATTTTCTTGAAAACTATTTTGTCTGATACAAGTGTAGCTACTCCTACTGTTCCTTGTTTTCCATTGGCATGGAATATCTTTTTCCATCCCTTTATTTTCAGTCTGTATGTTTCTTTACAGGTGAAGTGTGTTTCTTGTAGGCAACAAGTCACTGGGTTTGGTATTTTCATTCATTAAGCCACTTTATGTCTTTTGATTGGAGAGTTTAGTCCATTTACATTCAATGTTATGATTGAAAAATAGGAATTTACTCCTCCCACTTTGTTATTTGTGTTCTGGTTATTTTGTGGTCTTATCTTTCTTCTTTCCTTCCTTCATGTTTTCTTTTTAGTGAAGGTGACTTTCTCTGGTGGTATGATTTAATTTCTTGCTTTTTACATTTTGTGTGTGTCCGTTGCATGTTTTTCAATTTGAGTTTACCATGAGGCTTGCAAATATTATCTTATAACCCATTATTTTAAACTGGTTTCATGAACATGCAAACTTAACACTGATTGCATAAACATGCAAAAATAAAACTAATAAAAACTCTACACTTTAACTTCATTCCCCCAGTTTTTAAATTTTTTTGTTTCTCTTTATGTTTTCCTGTACTCTTTATGTCTTGAAAAGTTGTTGTAGCTATTATTTTTTACTGGTTTATTATGTAGTCATTGTACTTATAACATGAGATACACCACAATCTCCGTGTTATAATAGTCTGTTTTCCTCTGTGCTTACCATTACCAGTGAGTTTTGTACCTTCAGATGATCTGTCCTTGCTCATAAACATCATTTTCTTTCTAATTGAAAAATTCAGCTTTCATTTTTCTTGTAGAACAGGTCTGATGTCGATGAAACCCCTTAGCTTTTGTTTGTCTATGAAGGTCTTTATTTCTCCTTCATGTTTGAAGGATATTTTCACTGGATATACTATTCTTTGATAAAAGGGTTTTTCCCCCCTTTGGATCCTTTCTTTTCCTTCACCTTCAAGAGTTTCATTATTAAATGCCTTGAAAGTAGTTTCCTTCAGGCTAAATCTGCTTGGTGTTCTATAACTTTCTAGTACTTGAATGTTCATATCTTCTTCTAGATTAGGAGAGTTCTCATTACTATCCTTTTAAATAAACTTTCTACCCCCATCTCTTTGTCTACTTCTTCTTTAAGACCAGTAACTCCTAGATTTGCTCTTTTGAGGTTGTTTTCTAGATCCTGTAGGCATGTTTTATTATTTTTTTCTTTGTCTTCTCTGTGTATTTTCAAATAGTCTGTCTTCAAGTTCACTAATTATTTCTCCTACTTGATCAATTATTCTATTAAGAGACTCTGATGCATTCTTCAGTATGTCAATTACATTTTCAACTCTAGAATTTCTGCTTGAGTCTCTTTCATTATTTCAAGCTCTTTGTTAAATTTATCTAATAGAATTCTGAATTTCTCCTCTGTGTTGTCTTCTTCTGTGAGTTTCCTCGAAACAGTTATTTTGATTTCTCTGAAAGATGACATACTTCTGTTTCTCCAACATTGGTTCCTGGTGCCTTATTTACTTCATTTGATGAGGTCATGTTTTCCTCATGTTTGTCAGTGTCTGGGCATAGAAGAGTTAGGTATTTATTGTCTTTGCAAGCCGGGCTTGTTTCTGTTTGTCCTTCTTGGGAAGGCTTTTCATATATTCAAAAGGACTTGGGTGTGGTGATCTAAGCTGTATCTGCTCTAGGAGACATCTAAAGCCCGATAACACCATGGTTTTTGCAGTCTCATAGAGGTACTGTTTTGGTGGTCTTGGATAAGATCTGGAAGAATTCTCTGAATTATCAGGCAGAGACTTTTATTCTTTTCCCTTACTTTCTCCCAAACAACAGTCTTTCTCTCTCTGTGCTGAGTCTTCCAGAATTGGGGATGTGGTTATGCCAGCACTCCTTTGGCCACCACCACTGGGACTACTCTGGGTCAGACCTAGACAGCACAGCACTGGATCTCGCCATGGCCTGCTGTAACTACTACCTGGCTACCACATATGTCAACTCAATGTCCTAGGTCTCTATGATCAGCGGTTAGCAAATCAAGCCAGGTTTTGTGCCCTTCCCTTTAGGGTAGCAAGTTCCCCCAAGTCCCAGGTGGGTCTGAAGATCTTATCTGAAAGCCAGGGATTGGAGTCAAAAGCCTTATAAGTTTACCTGGTGTTCTATTCTACTGCAGCTAAGCTGGCACTCAAACCACAATACAAAGTCCTTTCAGCTCTCTATAGTTGTTTTCATCAACTATCATCTCTTTTGGTCAAGTACCCAAATCTTTGGTCAATTTTTCAAATTGGTTTGTTTGGTTTTTATTATTGAATTTTGAAAGTTCTTTATTGTTCTGAATATAAGTTATCTATCGGATAATTAATTTTAAAATATTTTTTCCAAGTCTGTGGCTTGCTTTTTCATTCTGTTAAAAGTATATTTCAAGGAGCTGATGTTCTTAACTCTGATGAAACCAAATTACTCAAATTTTTCTTTTTTGGTTTATGCATTTGGTGTTGTATCTAAGGAAATTTTTCTTCTAACTGAACATATTTCCTGTGCTTTTCTGTTTGCCATTTTATGTTTGTAATTTAGGTTTATGGTTCATTTTCAGTTAATTTTTATATATAGTATGACATGTAGATTGAAATGTTTTTGTGGGTTTTGTTATTGTTTTTGCTGTATTATTTGGTTAGGTTTGGATTTTTTTGCAGAGCATATCTAATTATTTCACAATTTATTGAAAATGTTATCCTTTTTCCATTGAATTACCTTGGAATCTCTGTAGAAAGATTATATCATGTATGGTCGAGTCTATTTCTGAATTCTCAGTTCTTTGCTGTTGACCTATTTGTCTGTCTTGACACTAATATCACGCAATCCTGATTAGTGTAGTTTATAATAAGTCTCAGAGTCAGGTACTGCAAGTCCTCCAATTTTGCTCTTTTTTCAAAGTTATTTGGGTGATTCCAAGTATTTGCATTTCCATTTGCATTTTAGAATGAGGTTGCTAAGTTTTGCTGAAATTTTTATTCAGATTACATTCAATCTACTGATGAATTTGAGGGAAATCAACACTTTAATAATATTAATTTTCAACCCATGGACAAGTCATATGTCTCCCTTATTCAGTCTTTAATTTTTCTCATTTGAAATAAGCATTTCATCATTTTTATGCAGTTGTAGCTTTTAATTTTATTTCTGATCTTTTTTCCTATTGGATAGAAATACAATTGAATTTTGTATATTAATCTTATATCTTGCAACTTTGCTAAATTCACTAATTAGTTCTAGTAGCTTTTGAATATATTCTATAGTATTTTCTATGTAGACCATTATGTCATCTGCAAATAAAGACAGTTTTATTTCTTTCTTATCAATATGAAAAAGAGATAGGATATACTATTATACATGTTAGATTAGACACAGGGATTTTCTTCCTGAAATCCTATTAAAATGAGAATTAAGAAGTAAAATATGCATGCCCCACAAGAACAAGGAAGCCACTAGAAGTGACAGTCAAAAAAATCAGCAAATTTTAAGAAGACGGGAATGTGACGTAAGGCCTTACGTTAATATTATGTGCTGTCTTGGCCTCTGGTAAAATCAAGAGGACCTCAAATGGCCTAACTGCAAGTCCCTGTTTCCACTCTTCTTCCTCAGGTAAGGTCCTGTAGTCAAACAATTCTCTTTATAATTGGAACCAGGCACAATGCCTGCTTATCTCTGAGTAGTGGGGCTTCGGTTTGCTACCAGCCCTCAGAGAATTAGTCAAATAAGACAAAAGTGAACCATAGGTCACTGCACTCTCTTGTTATGAGAAAGTCTAACTCCCAGTCCATTGCTTGTTCACTGTTTTCCCAAGTGCAACCCCTGTGTGGTCCAGTGTGACTCAGTGTCAACAACCTTGGGCTATGCATATACAAGGAAACTGCTGTAGAGTTCATCTGTCTGGTATTGGGTGGCATGTGTTCGGCCATCTCCATGACCTTAAGATAGGAAGCTCTTTTTCACCAATGGGGTGAAGAGAAGCTGTCTCAAACAAGGAAGCAAATGGAGGCATTATCAAGACCTATGTCCAAGTATGAGCTACAACAGGCTCATCCTGGAGGTGCTGGTCACTGCAGACACTGAGGAAAGGTGTGGAACTAAAAATAGAGGGACTTGGTGAATGTTTACATAAAGAGAATTTAGAATATTAAGTCTCATCCACATCCAAATGATTATCCATCCTCTACCCTTGCAGTAAATTGGAGGATCATTCTCAGGATATGGATAACCTGAGTTCCAGATATAGGCACATCAGGCAAAATAAAAAGGAAGGAAGACATAGACCTGCCATAGGGAGAAAGGGAAACTGATGAAAACTGCACCTCCCACCACTTACTCCAAGAATTCTCATAGTCAAGCATATGCTGGCCCCAGGAGGAGACTGGAGGATTTTCCTTGAAAAAACTGAAAGACTGGCTAATTTTCTGTGACCATTTTGGCTAGGCCAAAATATCAGATATTTGATTAAATATTATTCTAGATGTTTTCCTAAAAGTTTTCTTTAGATTAGATTAACACTTAAGTCAGTAGACCTCGAGTAAAGCAGACTGCTCTCCATAATATGAATGGGCATCATCTAATCAGCTAATGGCCTAAATAAAAAAATACTGACCTCTTTCAATGAAAAGAGAATTCTACCAGCAGACGGCCTTTAAATTCAAACTGCAGTATCACCTCTTCCCTGGGTCTCTAGCCTACTGGTTTACCCTGCAGTTTTTGAACTTACCAGATGTCACAATTACGTGAACCAATTCCTTAAATCTCAGTCTCAATCTCTCTCTCTCTCTCTCTCTCTCTCTCTCTCGCTCTCTCTGCTCCCCCCACCCCCCACACACACAGCCTAGTGGTTCGATTTCTATGGAGAATCCTGAATAATACAATTACAGAAGCTAACATTTGGACATCACCCCAAAAAATGGCCAGGTGGGCAAAATGACAAGGTCCGTATTTGATCACTGCATAGCAATGATTCTCAGTTGTAGCGATGTGGTCCTATAGAAAAAATTTGGCAATATTTGGAGACATTCTTGGTTGTCATAACTGGGAGGGGTGCTACTGGCATCTAGTGGATACAGGCCAGGAATGCTGTGAAACTTACAACTATTCAGAGGACAGACAACAAGCAACTATCCAGCCCAAGATGTTAATATTGCTGAAAATATTGACTGTCAATATTAATACAATTTCTCAATATTGAGAAACTAAGATTGAGAAACCCTGATCTATAGTGAAACTCACTATTTAGCAAGTTAGTGTTTCTATCTTTATTATGAATAAACCACCAAGGGCACTGGATACTTAAGAAGTTTTCAACATCAAAGATATTTAAACCAACAAATAAAAACAGCACAAAAAGCAAAATAAAATTTCAACACAAATGCTGTTAATATGCTAAGGGAGAATAACGTAAGATATTGTATTTAATAAGAATAGTGTTTTATTGAAACAAGGATATTAGAAGATTTCAAAAAATGACAAAGAATATTTAAAATTGCTCATAAAAGTTGGAAAGATGGAGGACTGAGGTAAGGAGTTAGGACAGATTATTTGTAAAGCCGTAAAGACATCTCAACAGAAAACCTAAACAACAGAAGTCTGTAAAAATGATTTCAAATTCAGAAAAAAATTCTGTTCAGTTGGGAATTAAATCCAGGCAACCATCAACTGGTTTAAGATTAGGATAAAAGTATTTTCAGATCAGTAAAGTTCTATGTGTCCTTTCTCAGAAAGCTACTGAAGGATGTGCTTCATCAGCTCAAGAGACAGAGGGAAAAAAAAAAAAAACATGTACGATTGATGTGCAGAGGCTAGCAGGCAATCAGGCCAGATTGAGGTAGGAAGATGGGGTGCTCCAGAATGAATGTTTTCAGAAAAAATTGAACTGATTATTTACATGGCCATTTAGAAAATAATATTCTGTTGGAGAGACTGGGAAGAATTAGTGATAAGCAAATAGAAGAAGATGAAATCAAGTATAAAAAGACAGTATTAAATCCAGGAAAAACATTATTTAAGATATAAATAATGAAAATTATTTAAGATATAAATAAAGAAGTTAAGATATAAATTAAGAAATATAATATAATTTATATTATTAATTATATTATTAAATTTATATTATATTTATATTATATTAAATATAATATAAATTAATTTAAGATATAAATTAAGAAATAAAGAAAATTATTTAAGATATAAATATTATCATAGTACATTACTTAGTTCAGGACTGAATAAAACTGCTATTATCCTTCATTATTTATTAAATCACTAAAACCTAATGTGAACGAATAGTATAAATAAAAATATTGAAAACAATGGGATAAATGAGTGTATTGTGGTGGGATAAAATAATAGAACCAAATGTTCCAAATTAGGAACTAAATAATATATCTCTATCTTTTCTCTCTCTCTCTCCCCCTCTCTTTCCCTTTCATCTTCTGCCATGTGTTGATGCAGCAAGAATGACCTCCTAAGATGCCAGCACCTTGATATTGAACTTTACAGCCTCCAGAACTGGGAGACAATACATTTCTGTTCATCATAAATTACCCAGTCTTGGTTACTCTGCTATAGCAGCATGAAACAGACTAAAGGAGTATACAAAATAAAAACTTCAAATAACACAAAGAGGCAAGAGAACTGAGTCAACCCAAAACATGTAAGTACCCTGAATGTAAAAGAATGGAACCGCTAGCAGTCAATAACATATTCTCATTGCAGACAGCAACTTTATTTTCACAAAATACAATCTACCACATTATCTAGTTGTTTTTGTTTTTGTTTTGAGATGGAGTCTCACTCTTTTGCCAGGCTAGAGTGCAGTGGTGCGATCTCAGCTCACTGCAACCTCCACCTCTAAGGTCCAAGTGATTCTCCTGCCTCAGCCTCCTAAGTAGCTGGGAATACAAGTGTGTGCCACTATGCCCAGTTAATTTTTTTGTATTTTTAGTAGAGAGGGGACTTCACCATGTTGGCCAGGATGGTCTCGATCTCCTGACTTTGTGATCCACCGCCTCCCACAGTGCTGGGATTACAGGCTTGAATCACTGCGCCAGGCCTAGCTAGTGTTTCTAAACTGGATGTTATTGGTTTGAATGTTGTTAATACTTAATGTATAAGTATTAATCAACTTGGTTTTAAGCGGCATAAAAACCATAAACATAAGAAATTTATACCCAGTTTTATCTTTGTGCTTTTATAATGTTATAAAAATTTTTAATTAACGCTGGAATTTCATAAGTTTTTTCTTAAAATCTGTATATTATTTCAGTCAGAGAATTACTGTCCTATAATTATTGCCTTAACAAGAGCAATTCCTTCCCACTGAATACAACATATTATTTCTACTCATGTTATTTTATAATTGTAATCACTATTTTTTATTTTTAAAGATGGGCAGGGTAAACGAAGCATGATTAAAGACAGATCTGGATGTAATTTTTGCAATTATGCCACTGCACACAACGTGCTAGCCTGCACCTAGCACTTTGCTATAATTATGGACATAATTATGTCTACCTCAAATATTTGTGAAGATTAAAACATCAAGCTCAAAGCAGGGACTTGACAAATAGGTTGTGGTTCACAAAAGATAGAGTCATTAACCTTACATATAGTTACACATGAAAAGTTATACTATGAAATCTAGTTTGAAGATGAAAAGTTGATAATCCTTTGGTTGACATGAAAATGGGGTGTTCACAAATACATGTACATCTCTTTTCTTCATTTCAGTGTCAATCAATGGCAGTTTGAACTAGCTACTAGTAATTTTCCTCATCAACAGTTCTTGGAATTATTAAATTGTAACTCTTCTCATTTGCTCTGTCATTTTAAAATCAATATAAACATATTCCAACTGTTTTATTAAATTGGAAAATTACTAAAAATGAGTCTCCAAAGTTGACTCAGAAACCAGCTGTTCTAAAATTGTATTATCTTCTGTTTTACATAGATCCCACAAAAATGCCATGAATGACATAGTACAGAAAAGTCAAGGGGAGAACAGCCAAGAGAAAGTCTGAGACAATCTTCCTAGGAAGCAGAAAGTGTAAGTTTAACATGGACATTCTCTAGAAAATGTTGAACATGAGGGGGCTTCCCACTGTATCCATAGATACCCTAAATCATCACTACCACCCTCGAAATAATTATTCAGCATTGCAGTACATTTTTACAATTTAATTGTTACAATTTGTGCAAAGTATTTTCACATAAACTGTCCCTCAGTTTACAGAAAATAGCACTATTAGCCCGGTGTAGCTCCAGGATTCAAGCCATTCTTTCACTTCACAGCAACCTAATGTCTCCTCCACAGTGAGAGAGTAGGAAGTCTTGCACCTACTAGGCTAATGAAATCAAATTTGCACATGGGCTCAAAGGCACATGAAAATGAGTTCAGTAAAAAATAAAAAGGTACTGATACCTTCTACTAAATGAGTTCCTAAGCAATAAGCATTGCTTACACTTTTAAAAAGAAAAGACTAAAAATCACCTTTTATACTGATTGGGATGACCTGTTTTAATGAGCAGTGGACATGTTCCAATTTATAAAACATCTTGATCAGATATATAAAGTAAAAATATCAGACTAGATCTGAGAGAAAAGGACCCAATGTTCTCGCTAAAGCTTAAAAAGAAATAAGACCATGTGCCTCAAAGGAATAGAAATCTGAGGTCATGGGAAAGTCCTGAAATGTTTCAGCCTGCCGTGGGAGCATGCTTGCTTATTGACAAGGGAAGAACAATAAATTTGTTAGGAGAGATTAAGAAAGAGACAAAACATCAATAAACAAAAGTTTTAACATTTTTACCGCCCAAAAAAAGACTATCTAAATGATTCAAATACATTTTTGATGTCAGATCCTGCAAATACAGTTTCTTTCTGTTCTAGAATAAACCAACACACAAAATGATGCTAAATACATTTAAAGTATGTTCCCATGAATAAGACTTGGATCTGTATTCAAATGCTGACTCAGCCATTATCACATGACTCAGTTATTACAAAGTGAAGCAAAAATTGCTTATTCCTGGTTAATCAGTTGGGAACCCCATTCCCTATAAAAGAAGGTTATCACTTCTTCAGATGAAATACAACAGGAAAAAATTGTATCTTAATCAAACAGAGCTAATTGGTATTATAGACTGTATGCCATTATCAATTTATTGCTGCTTATTTCTGAATTCACCCTTCACTCACTGTATACTCTGTACTAAATCAAGGATTCCTTTAAAACTTTTCACTTTAGCCAGGCGCGGTGGCTCACACCTGCAATCCCAGCACTTTGGTAGTCCGAGGTGGGCCGATCACGAGGTCAGGAAATCGAGACCATCCTGGCTAACACAGTGAGACCCCATCTCTACTAAAAATACAAAAAATTAGCTGGGCGTGTTGACCGGCGCCTGTAGTCCCAGCTACTCGGGAGGCTGAGGCAGGAGAATGACGGGAACCCAGGAGGCGGAGCTTGCAGTGAGCCAAGATCGCACCACTGCACTCCAGCCTGGGGACAGTGCGAGATTCCGAGATTCCATGTCAAAAGAAAAAAAACAAACAAACAAACAAACAAAAACTTTTCACTTTAATGAGCACAATATTAAGCTTGCTCAGTAGAGGGCGCTGGAGAGACATTGCGGGAGGAAGAGATTAGCTGCATGGGTGTGCAGACATCCAGTGGAATGTGCCCCAGCCACCAGCCTAGAACATGATTCCATTGAGACCTCACTGCATCCTAGACCTATCAATAACTTTTCTTCAGTCCTCTAGACATGGAAACCAGAACCCTCCACACCTCAGGTGTGCTCTGATGGCCTCCTGCCACACCAGCACCTGGACTCTCTGAGTGGACTTCTAACATCTGCTTCTGACCTGGAGGATCACACACCAAGTAGTGTTTCAAATCCCCACTCTCATGCCAGGCTGCATGTGCTACAGGCCTTCTACCATGGCTGGCACCAGACTCTCACTGCACAACCATGCCACCACGTGCTAACCTACCTAACCTACCGTGCTTGCCCAGGAACTCTAGACCTCCTCAGGCCTGGCCTAACCAATAAACACCTCTGCTATCCATTGGGCTAAACTATACCTTCCCCAACAAGGTCTGAAACATACCCCTTCCAAGTTTGTCCTCCCTTGGGCACTCTTCCTCAGCCCTAGGGTACTATATAGTTTCCTTATATAGTTTCTCTTTTATCATAGTTAATAATTCTTTATATTAACTTTCCTTATATAACCTGCTGTCTAGTTTCTGTCTCCTGATTGGATCCAGACCACTGCAGCTTGGAAATAGAGAAAATAAATTGAATCTAAAATCAAAAAACATGCATTAATTTACTAAGTACTATACGCCAGACAACAGACAACTTAAGTAATTTATATCATTTAATTTTCAAAATAATTCAGCAGGACTAAATATTTGAGGCTCAGAAACATTAAATAACGTGTCCATGCTTGTTCAGCTTAGTTGGAGGCATAAACAGATTTCAAACCATTGTCCATCTGAATGCAAATAGTTTTAATTTATGAAATTAAATATGCATATTTATAAAGCTAGGTATTTTTATTTATATATTTACCTCTCTATGAATATATCTATCTAAATAATGTCTTTTCTGCATGGAGTAAATTGTGTTAAGAAAAGATATATTTGGGGAGTATAATTAGTGAGGCTTGGTGGTTGATGAGGGTGGAGTCATGAGATATTGACAGGTATGGAAAGTGGAATTGATTACAAACATTCCTTGAAGGTTGAATGACGTGGAGCTCTCATTGGAATCACTGTAGGATTTCTCACCAAAGGTGTGACAGAAAAAAAAAATGCAAGACTGAGAGGAAATTCATTGGAATAATGAGTGTGAAGCATTGATTTGCAGTGGGAAAATCAGAACTAGAGGATGTTCTGAGCATTTGTTGCAGAATCATGGTAGAATGTGCTAAGGGTCCTGCATATAAAGGCAGCAGTGGGGATGCAGAGAATCCATAGGATGGATTCATTTCCAAAGGTACATCATTTTTATGATGGATTTGGCATCAGAATTAGTAAGATGGTTGAACAAGAGACAAATCTGAAGACTAGAAACATGTTATAGAGGAATCTCTGGAAATCCTTCACAAAGGAATGAGCCCTCTGAAAGCATCATGAAACAATCTTTTTCTTCTCATGGGAAACACAAATAATCAACAGTAAGATAAAGTCTTATCAACTATTCATAAGCCAAATACACCAAGATAAGGTAAAATTGCTATTTGGTACCAATATGTGTTCACTTTTTTTTTTTTAATAAAACGATAAAAAGGGCTGGAAAGGTTTTCTTCTTCTTAGCAGAGATACAGATGAGTAGTCTCCACAAAGACCTGCCTGGAACGCTGCAGCAACCCTATGGTTATAAATGCACGTTGCCTAGATGTGGATGTCAGCTCCAGAACCCAGAACTGTTCAGATAACTGAAGAATTCTGGGTCTGTAGCAGTTCTGTGTTACTTAGTATTGTACTTCATAAAGAACTGAGAGAATGCAAAAATCTGTGATATGCTTCTTTCTTTAGTCTTATACAATATTTGCTTCATTGCCATCACAAATAATCAAAGTACTACCTTGCCCAGAGAGAAGAGACAATCAAATCTGGCCATTCCTAAAAAACGAAAACCTGGTGCCTTAGAAAATAACAGAAGAGAGGAAATGGCTTTCTTAACAGGCATGGTCAATTTGGGACATACTGAGCATACTGTAACTTTAGGGAAAATAACAAGTAAGCAGAGTGAAAAATAGAACCTAAGATCAGGAGAGAAATTGAGAGACCTTCTTTAGGGAAATAACTGTATTACACAGAAGGCTACAGCTGAAAGGAAACATGTAGTTGTTCTAGTTTAATTCCCTTATTTTTTACAGAGTAAGCTGAACCACTGAGAGGTAGGTGTTACCTCTGTTACTTTGGTACTTTTCCAAAGTGTATTAGGGTTCTCCAGCAAAACAGAGCTAATAGAGGATGTGGGGTGTGTGTGTGTTGTTATATATACAAATCAACATATAGACCAATAGGATATACATATTAGAAACAGATTTGTTATAAGGAATTTGTTTGCTTCGTTAGGACAAATCCCAAGATATGCAATCAGAAAGCTGGAGACCAAGGAGAGTCAATAATGTAACATCATAAGGAAATAAAAGAAAGGAGTAAATCTCTATAAATATATATGTACATATATATGCATATATATACTGATATATTCATAACAAAATAAAGAGTAAATACTCATGGGAATTACAATCCTCATTTCTGTAAATGATCATGTGGTTGTAACTGGTATTTATAATTCCCTTCTTCCATCACCCATTCTGTATTCCTTTTGTCTTCAGCAAGCACCTCTGTTGGTCAGGCTTCTTTATATCGTAGAGTGATCCAGACCTTCATTTCTGAAGGACCTTGGTCATTCATAGTCATTACTGGATTGCATTGCTGTAGTTTTCCATTGACCTTAATCACAGAGCATGGTAATACTAAGAGACACGTTAAGGTATCTTCTGTATTCCAGATCTACTCATCCTTACCAATGTTGTGGAGCAGTAGTCAAATTTCCTCTTGGTATTCAGATCAATCAACCTACCTAGCACAGTAACTCTTCTTTTCTTGTTGATTCAGAGGCATGAGGAGCCCAAATCGGCCAGATGGTAGTCTTAACTTCCAATTCAAACAGTAAACTATCTTACACGCCATTCTATCCTTTTTGGTTTTGTTTTAAGTTTTAACTTTATGATATATCCTGGAGATGTTTTCTTACTGGTATACATAAAGCTGCTTAGCTTTTCATTGCTTGCTGTTGGAACTATTTATTTAACTAATCTCTTGCCACAAAAAGTATTCTTATACATAAATTACTTTATGCATATGCTGGCATATCTATAATGTTTATTATATGCATTAAGGTTCTAATGTAGAAGTGGACTTGAAGGGTCCAAAAATTGTATTTCTATTTATGAGAGACAATGTACAATTGCTCTCAGTACTGATTTTACCAATTTACTTTCCCAGAAACAATGAGAAATGTTTGTTTTCCCAAACCATTGCTAACATAGTTTGTAATCAAGCATTCCGGTCTTTGCTACCCCAATAATTTTTAAATGTGATCACATTATAATTTTGATTTATATTTATCGTATTAAGAGAAGACTGGCATCATTTTAAATATTTGACATTATTTATATTTTCTTTGCTATACATTATCTGAACATACCATTTGCCCACTTTTTGTTAAATATTTAGAGCAGTTCTCTATTAAGGAAATTAACACTTTTTGGGTGTACAAATTTTTTTATATAATCAAATTCTACTATCTCTTTAACTCAGTATTTTTAGACATCCAAATGATATTGTGAGAATTAGATTTTGATCATATTCTTTTTTTCAGAGAATGAACCAAAATGGATTACTGGGCACAGGAGGAGTTGACTGGAGTCAGGAATGAATCAAGTGACCATGTCTGCAGTAAACCAAGACAGGACAAAGAGTAAGCCCATCCCTCTCCTGTCATCAGAATGATTTGTCTAGGAAGAAAATTCTTCATTACTCAGTTTCTACTAAACGACTAACTGGAGAATTCCTAAGGTGAGAAATTAGAAGATTCATGTCTCAGATAAATAGCTAAGAAGATAGGCTTTGTCGTCAGGCTGCTTGAGAAACCTGGAAAACATTGCCTTAACCAAGTAATTATGGTTAAGATCACCAGCAATGAGAGCTGTTGCTATCATATACCTCCTGATACAATAAGATGAGAATGGCACTAAACCTCTGTAGTGTTGTTCTGTGAAACCCATCACACCTGCCTAATGATGATAAAAACATCAGACAAATCACCAATTGAGAGAAAATCTAAAAAACATCTCACCACTTCTCTTCAAAGGCGTCAAGGTCATGAAAAGCAGGAAAGAATGAAAAACTATCACAAATCAGAGGCGTCTAAGAAGACATGTCAATTAAGTGTAGTATCCTGGCTTGTAGCCTGGAAAATAAAGAAGACATAAGTGAAAAAACTGGTGAAATCAGAACAAAATCTGTAGTTCACTTTTTACAAATTATATATCCTTCTAGATATTTTTAACTGATTCATAATAGTTTGTAACATGCTTTTTGTTAATATTATATGAACATATTTCTGTGTTAATATAATCATCCCCATAATTTTAACACTTGAGTAGATGTGCATTTTGTGTATTATATGCATTGTATCAGAATTAATTTAGACGATCATTACTACGAGAAATGCTGTTTGTATTTTTCAGTAATATAAATAATACTATAATGAAATATTATTACACATTTTAGTCCAAGAATGAAATATGATCAAAATATCATTGCATAAAATTAGATATGTAGACGTTTTTCTTATTCAGTATTTATTCTCTCTTCTGAACATTTTCCATCCACCTACTTTCAAAGTTATTGTAACTTTAATGTCAATGTATATAAAAGGTACCTCAAGGAAATCCCTGCTGCCTCTAAAAATAACAGGAGGCACATTCTTAAGTTTCCTTAAATAGTGATATAAGATATTCCACAGAAAACCGAAAAAATGCATCTAACTTAGCAAAGAATACAGATCTGCAATCCAATTTCATTTATCATCGAGCACTTGGAAGCACAGGGCAATTATTTTTAAAGCTATATCAAAACTCTTTGAGAGAAAAACGATTGTTTTAGAGGTGGAATTGTAAATGTTTTGTGCAAAAGATATACTTAGGCTGAGAGGTGACCTGTGGCAGGCATATTTCCTTCATGAAATAGCTTCTCATTGCTATATTATTAAGCAAATATAGCAATACTTCAAGGCATGAATTTTAGCTAAAACCTTTTTGTTGAAGGTTCAGACTGACTCTGATCATAATACCATATATCTTGCGAAGCCCAAAAATACTGCAGAACAAACAAAGCTCCCTTTAGTTTCTGCCTTGGAGTCATTTCTGGTTTTATTAGTTCTAAAAGGTCAAGTGTTACATGATTAGATATATAGATAACCTGGCCCAAATTATGTGCAAAGACTTTATTTGAGGCTTTAATTCCATACTTTTTAAATGCTAATCAACTGCAAACCACATCTCATTTTCTCTTACTGTTCTGCTTTAAACTTTCTGTTAGCAATATTTTTTATTGAGCAATATTTGACAAAGATTGTATATATTTAAAGGTATAGTTTGATGAGTTGTCAGAGACATATCCTGCAAAATAATCACTTCATACTAATTAACATATCTGTAACCTCAGACAGTACTTTCCTTCTTTTTTCTTTGTGTAGCGTAGACACTTGAGCTCTACTCTATTAGTAAATTTCAAGTATACAATAAAGTCTTGTTAATTATAGTCACATGGTTGTACATTAGATCTCCAGGACTTATTCATCATGCATAACTGAAACTCTGACCCCCTTGACCAACATCTCCCTATTTTCCCTTCCCCATTCCCTGGCAAGCACCATTCTATCCTCTGCTTCCATTACTTTAACATTTTTAGATTCTACATATAAATAACAGGAGTATTTGTCCTTCTGCATCTGGCTTATTTCACTTAGCATATTGTCCTGGAAGCATAACATCTTTAGGTTTAATCATGTAGTCACAAATGGAAGGATTTTGGATTTGGTTTGGCTGTGCCCCACCCAAATCTCATCTTGAATTGTAGTTTCCCATAATCCCCAAGTGACATGGAAGAGACCCAGTGAAAGGTAATTTAATCATGGGAATGGTTACCCTCATGCTGTTTTCATGGTAGTGAGTGAGTTTTCACAGAATCTGATAGTTTTATAATGGGTTTTCCCCCTTTTGCTGGCACTTCTCCTTCCTGCTGCCATGTGAAGAAGGTGTTTGTTTCCCCTTCTACCATGATTGTAAGTTTCCTGAGGCCTCCCCAGCCATGCTGAACTGAGTCAATTAAACCTCTTTCTTTTATAATTTACCCAGTCTCAGGTATGACTTCATTAGCAGCATGAGAAAGGACTAGTACAATTTTCTTCCTTTTTAATGACTGAATAATATTGATTGTATGTATATATATATCATATATATGACATTCTGTTGTATGTATATCATATATATTCCATTGTATATACATCATATATATGATATATTATTCCATTTTTTATATATCATATATATAACATATCCTTTATCTTTTCATCATTAATAAATGTTTAAGTTGTTCTATATCTCAGCTATTAGGAATCATTCTGTATGAACACGGAAGTGCAGATATCTCTTCAACATACTGATTTCATTTCCTTTGGATATATAATCATAAGTGGAATTCCTATATCACAGGATAGTTATATTCATAATCATTTGAGGAAGCTTCATACTATTTTCCAAAATAGCAATACCAAGTTACATTCCCACCAAGACTGCACAAGAGTTCCCTCTTCTCCAATCCTCAACAACATTTGTATCTTCAGTCTTTCTTACAATAGCTATTTTAATAGGTATTAGATGATATCCCATGGCAGTTTTGATTTACATTTCTCTGATGATTAGGGATTACGAGCACCTTTTCATATACTTATTGACCATTTGTATATCATCTTTTGAGAAATGTTTAATCAAGTCTTTTGCCAATTTTTTAAACAGTTTTTTTTTGCTATGGACTTGAGCTCCTTATGTATTTTGAGGATTAACCCCTTATCAGGTATGGTCTGCAAATATTTCAGTTGCCTTTTCAGTCTGTGGATTGTCCCTGTTGCAATGCCTAAGCTTTTCAGCTTGATGTAATCCCGTTTCTCTGTTTTTGCTTCTGTTTTCTGTGCTTTTGGTGTTATATCCAAAAATCCACTCCCCAGACAAATGTCAAGAAGCTTTTTCCATGTGTTTTATTCTAGTATTTTTATAGTTTCAGGTATTACTTTTAAGTTTTTAAATTCATTTTTAGTTGATTTTCATATATGGTATAATCCAAGGGTCAAATTTCATTCTTCTGCATGTAGACATCCAGTTTTCCCAACACCACTTATTAAAAAGATTATCCTCCTTCCACTTTGTGTTTATGGCACCGTTACAGATCAGTTGACTATAGATGAGTGGATTTATTTCTGGGATCTCTATTCTGTTCCACTGGTCTACGTGTCTGTTTATATGCCAGTACCATACTGCTTTGATTGCTATCATTTTGTTGTATATTTTGAAGACAGGTAATTTGATTCTTGCACTTCATTGTTCTTTCTCAAGATTTCTTTGACTATTGGGGTTTTTTTGTGGTTCTAAATGAATTTCCAGATTTTTTTCTACTGCCATAGCAAATGCCACTGGGGTTTTCATAAGGATTGCAATCAATATGGAGATCACTTTGGCCATTCTCGCAGGAGTAAGGTGGTATCGCATTGTGGTTTTGGTTTGCATTTCTCTGATCATTGGTGATGTTGAGCATTTTTTTTCATGTTTGTTGGACATTTGTATATCTTCCTTTGAGAATTTTCTATTCATGTCTTTAGCCCACTTTTTTGATGGGATTTTTTTTTCTTGCTAATTAGAGTAGTTTGTAGATTCTGGATACCAGTCCTTTGTCAGATGTATAGATTGTGAAGATTTTTTCCCCCTCTGTGGGTTGTCTACTCTGCTGACTGTTCCTTCTGCTGTGCAGAAACTCTTTCATTTAATTAAGTCCCACCTATTTATCCTTGTTTTTCTTGCATTTGCCTTTGAGTTCTTGGTCATGAAATCTTTGCATAAGCCAATTTCTAGAAGGGTTGTTCCGATATTGTCTTCTAGAATTTTTATAGTTTCAGGTTTTAGATTTAAATCCTTTATCCATCATGAGTTGATTTTTGTATAAGATAAGCGATGAGGATCCAGTTTCATTCTCCTACATTTGGCTTGCCAATTATCCCAGCACCATTTGTTGAATATGGTGTCCTTTCTCCACTTTATGTTTTTGTTTGCTTTGACTAAGATCAGTTGGCAATAAGTATTTGGGTTTACGTCTGGGTTCTCTATTCTGTTCCATTGGTCTATGTATCTGTTTTCATACCAGTACCATGCTGTTGTGGCCATAATTGAAAAATCAAAAAATAATAAATATTAGTGTAGATGTGGTGAAAAGGGAACACTATACTACTAGTGGGAATGTAAACTAGTACAACAACTGTGGAAAACAGTGTGGAGATTCCTTAAAGAACTAAGAGCAGATCTACCATTTGATCCAGCAATTCCATTACTGGGTATCTACTCAGAGGAAAAGAAGTCATTATATGAAAAAGATACTTGCACATGCATGATTATAGCAGCACAATTTGCAAATTCAAAAATATAGAACAAGCCCAAATGTCCATCCATCAATGAGTGGATTTAAAAAATGTGGCATATATATCTGGTGGAATACTACTCAGCCATAAAAAGGAATGAATTAATGGCATTTGCAGCAACCTGGATGGAATTCAAGACTATTATTCTATGTGAACCAACTCAGGAATGGAAAAGCAAACATTGTATGTTCTCACTCATAAGTGGGAGCTAAGCCAGGAGAATGCAAAGGCATAAGAATGATACAATGCACTTTGGAAACTTGTGGAAAGGGGGCTGAAGGATAAAATAAACTACAAATTGGGTTTAGTGTGTACACCAAAATCTCACAAATCACTAATAAAGAACTTACCCATGTAACCAAATACCACCTGTTCCCCTAAAAACTATGGAAATTTAAAAATAGAAGCTTATTTCCTGGATACAATCAGGACCATAATATCCAATTTGCTGAATTGTGATAATGATTAACAATTATATTAACAATAAAAATATGCAAAAAATATACAAAGAAAGATATAAAACCCTAAGTCCATATGAGGGATAGGCTGTGGTTACATGTTCTGAGAGGCAAACAACACCCATAAGCGCTTTTTTTTTTTTTAAGACAGAATCTCATTCTGTTACCCAGGCTGGGCTGGAGTCAGCAGCCTGATGTTGGCTCATGGCAACCTCCACCTTCCATGTTCAAGTGATCCTCCTACCTTAGCCTCCTGGGGACTACAGGCACGTGCCACCATGCCCAGTTAATTTTTTGTCTTTTTAGTGAGACAGGGTTTTGCTATGATGGCGAGGCTGGTCTCAAACTCCTGACTTCAAGTTGGCCTCCCAGAGTGCTAGAATTATAGGCATGAGTGACCGCATCTGGTCCGGCTTCCTTATTTTCATCCCAGCCCAACAGTGAATTTTTTTTCTAGTCCAGCCTTTCACTAAGGATGCAGGCCTTCAGTGATCTCAGGAATGTAGGGCAGTCTCATTCCAGAATCCTACCCTGTAAGGGCCAGTGATATGACAATCACTTGTGGACAAGTGATTGTCAAATCCAAAGCTCCTTGCTAAAGGGACTACCAACCTCTCTCCACTGAAGGGAAGCCCAAACTATACACTTTAGAGGATGGCTGTAATAGCTGTTCATCATTTCTAAATGTTTTGCAGTGAAAAGATCAGTTTTTCTAGTCCCCTGTATGGCTGGAAGCACAAACGATAGACACCCATTGCTTTTGTCAATAAGTTGGATTCTCCTCTCTCCACTTTTTTGATACAACTTCATTGATGTAAATTTGAAGTACAAAAACTGCACATATTTGAAGTTTGAATTTGATCAGTTTTGACACATGTACACACCTATGTAATTATCACAATCAATACAGCAAACATTTCCATGATTCTCCATAGTTTCCCCGAGACCCTTTGTAATCTGTGTCTTCTTTTACTCCATTCTCTAGGTAAACACTGGTCTGCTTTCTGTCGCTACAGATTATTTTTGTCTTTTCTAGAATTCTATATAAATTGGAATAAATGGTGTGTAGCCTTTTTGGCCTGAATTGTCATTCAGCATGATATTTAGATCCATTCAGGTTGTTTCCTGTATCAGTGGTTCATTCCTCTTAATTGCCGAGTTATGTTATTTTCCATGGATATACAACAATTTATTTATCCATTTACTTGTTGATGGATGTCTGGGTTATTTCCAGTTTGGGACTATTACAAATAAAGCTGTGATAAACATTCATGCCAAAAAAAAACCATGTAGACCACTTTGGGTAGTAGGAACATTTTAATGATATTAATTCTTCAAATATATAAATATACAATGTTTCCATTTACCCGTGTCTTCTTTAATTTTGTCATATTTTATAATTTTCATCATCAAATATTATAATATTTTGATAAATTTCATCATCAAAATTTAATAATTTCGTAAGTGTAAAAGTCTTTCACTTCTTTGGTTAAGTTTATTCCTAAAAATTTTATTATTTTTGTTGCTATTGTGAATGGCATTGTTTCCTTAACTTCCTTTTTGGATAGTTTGTTTTTTATTAATGGAAACATGATTGATTTTTATATGTTGGCTTTTTTAAAAGATAAATAAAATCAACAAACCCTTACCTAGACTAACTAAGAAAAGATAGAGAAGACTCAAAAATCAGAAATAAAAGAGGAGGCTTTACAATAAATGTTTCAGAAATAAAAAGGATCACAAAGGAAAATTATGAACAGTTATATGGCCACAAGCTGAATAACCTACAAGGAATGAATAAATTATTAGAAACATATACACTACAAATACCAAAGCAGGAAGAAATAGAAAGCCTGAACAGACTAATAATAAATATGAAGACTGAATCAGTAATCAAAAATCTCCCAACAAAGAAAAGCCCAGGACCTGACAGCTGTATGAGTGAATTCTAACAAATACTGAAAGAAGAGTTTATATCAATCCTTAACTTCTTCCAAAAACTGAAGAGAGAACACTTCTAAACTCATTTTATGAGGCCAGCATCATCCTGACACCAAAACAAGGCAGACACTTCAAAAAAGAAAGCTACAGGCCAATTTCCCTAATATATGCCATGCAAACATTTTTAATAAAACACTAGCAAACTGAGTTCAACAGGACCTTAAAGGGATCATACACCATGACCGAGTGGGATTTATCACAGGGATGGAAGCATGTCTCGACATACACAAATTAATCAATACAATACACCATGTTAACAAAATGAAAGAAAAAACTACCCGATCATCTTAATATATGCAGAAAAGGTTGTTAGGAATAATTTTTATCCACAACTATCCTGTAAAAAGCAATCTTCTACTGATATAATGCCATTTAAAAACTTGGCTTATTATTTTCCTGGACTTGAATGACAGGGAAACACTTTATAAAAAACACAATAAAAATGATATTGAAGTAGGCTTGTTCTGCTCATCCCACAGAAAGTCAATCACTAAAACAGTGAGTTTTGCAGTACAGAAAATATTTGTTCACAGGGCAACCCAATAAGGAGAGAGGAGGAAAGTTATCAAATCTGTCTTTCCGAAGATAAGGCTTAGGGAATTTATGGGGTAAAGAAGTGGAGTGGTCTAAGGCATAGGGAAAGGTGACTAGCAGTGACGAAGAATGAGGTAGTCAGTGATCTGAGAAAGCATAGTCAGGGTTCACAGCTCCACATAGGGTTCATGTTCAGAAAACAGCAGCGTTAGCACAACCTGAGGGAGGAACGTTTGATTCTCTGACATCAAAAAAATCACCTCTTGGGCATTTTCCCAGGCCCAGTTGAAGGGTCACTGGTCTCAAATGGTTCAGGCTGGACAAGAGTTGCCCAAAGTTCCTGAAAAACAACTTGAGAAATTGTTACCAAGTTGATATATATACCAGAGGTGACATCTATAAGGAAGCTTGTGAAGGCTAAGTCAACAAAAAACAAGCAACTAAAAACATTAGCCCTCCGTTTCAAAAACAGACCGTTTTATACATGTAATAATAAAGGCTGATTTAATCATAGTTTATATTTATTTTGTGATGACGTGTGGCCATCTTATTGCATAAGTAGAATGTTAATGAACTTAATTCCTAAGAAAATGCTGCGCTGCTGCTTAGAATAGAATCTAGGAGGACTCTTGGGTTCAGTATCCAGTGACACTTAGATTAAAGCCAGCATGTGTTGCTACCAGAACCAGTAAGAAGTGGTACCTAGGGGTGAGAATGAGGCCTTCCATAATTTCTATCAGTTCTTTCAATGCCAAGCTATCCCAAATATGTATAAAATCTAAGTTACTGATACACCTTAAGGGTAGCTCCCTAAACACTCTTAACCAGATTGTCACTCTGAAGCTCCTCCTGTTTAAAAATTGTAAGGTGTTTGGTGTGTTCTCACTCATAGGTGGGAACTGAACAATGAGATCACTTGGACACAGGAAGGGGAACATTACACACCGGCCCCTATTGTGGGGTGGGGGAGGGATAGTATTAGGAGATATACCTAATGTAAATGACGAGTTAATGGGTGCAGCACATCAACATGGCACATGTATACATATGTAACAAACCTGCACGTTGTGCACATGTACCCTAGAACTTAAAGTATAATAATAATAATTTTTTTAAAAAGATAAGGAGATAAAATTTAAAAAAGAAATTAATGTTTTCCCCACTCTCAACCAGAGGCAATCCAGTGGGTGTCTCTAAAGGACACTCCAAGAAGCCAAGGAATCTGACAGCTGCTCTATATACAGTATCTTTAAACAACATAGTAAATTCACATGTTCTTACCACTCGCCAGATCAGGAGTCTAACAAACAGAACCACAGTTCTCCAGGAAGTCCCTAAAAGTAATGAAGATGTATCAGTTTATCAAGCTGCAAGGAATCAAGCCTAGTGACAACTAGAATTATTAAAGGGCATCACCTCATAAATATGTCCCTAACTGAACAAGAGATTTCTCAGATCTTCAAAATTTTCTAGGCTTCTTTAGTATACAAAGTAAGGTCAGAAGACTTTATCTGGTGTCATGACTCCAATACTAGCTGAATCATCTGAAGACAATCACCGTCTTTTCTACACTTCAATTTCTCATCTGGAAAAAATAATTAAGAGCTGGGCTTGATCATTTCTGAGTTTTTTTTGCTCTAAAATTCTATGAATCTACAATCATATAAATTATTTTCATTTTATGTCAGTTTTTCCTTCTGAAGAGAAAAACAGAAGGAACCAAGCCTTGCTAAACTTCAGGGATTTGAGCTGTTATTAGTTTAGAATGTAGTTGTCCTTTGCTAGGACAATTGCAGTCTAAACACTGGTTTCTTCATCAAAGAGAACAGAGCTTACGCACAGGAGTAAGCTATATGAATGAAGGAGGTAGCTCTAATAAATGAAGGAGGTAGCTCTCCATGAAGATTGGAAAAGTTTGTTTCTGAAGGTTAACCACTTTCTAGTGAACCTGTGAGTTAAAATGTAATTTTTTGCTGCTTCATGTAGAATGTCAGGGTGATCACCGAGTAGAATGTTCAGAATGTGACAAAGCAGGAAGTCTGGGTCAAAATTTCGGGCTAACATAGGTCAAGACATTTGGGCAATGGTAGATTGAAGTAATTCAATAGGCATTCTCTTTTGTTATTTCAAAGATATATTTATAAAATGACTTTTTTATTAAGTCGTGTAAGATTATTTTATCACTGATATTTCACAACTGAGTCTTAAAAGATTCATTGTCTACACAGTCAATTTTCTTCATTCGACTCTCAAAGTTTCTTTTTAATTAAAGTTATTTTATCAAACAATAAAAATGTACATATCTTCACACTGCAGTTGTTCATTGGAAGTGTTAAACCTAGAGAACAATGACAACTAAAGAAGCCAATTTGGTGAGCCTCTCAATCACTGAGTTAAACAGAGAATATTAATGCTTGCATATGGTTGTGGCTGTTCCTTCTCTATTTAGTTAAACCATATGAAATTGCTGATATCCATTTATCTTTGAACTATAAATTTTTATCTTTTATCATGATCCTTCTTCCCATCACGAAAAAATATTATAAAAGTCAACTTTGAAAATTCTGAACAGCAAATATACCCAACTATGCTGGCATATGATTGAGTAGACAAATTTGTAGAATCATTATACATTTCATTATAATTTTTAATTACCTTTATTTGATCATCAGAATCACACTGAAGAGCTCAAATGGCAAGCAGCTTAAGACAAGAACGTCCCACAGAAGCATGCAGTGTCTGCTAATGTGTTCAGCATTGTAATACCTTTTATAAAAGGTTGTCATTCCTGTAGTTTTACACACCACAGGTGCACCTGAAACTGTTCATTTCCAAATATATTTTTAACTGACGACTTTCTTGCTGAAAATGCATGTCTTATTGGACAATTCTTTGCAAACTATATCATCAAGCATGTTAAAAACTAATATGCTTTGCATGGTAAGTAAAATAGCAATCAGTAAACATGACCACATTCTTATTAAAAGCTTTAAGACTGGTTTAACCCAAATCTTTCAACCAGTTAGCTTTCCAAGTATGACAAGCACATTTTGCTGTGGTGATTTATTATTTCAATCTATAGGTATTCCTTCTGTCTCCTAGCTGCCTATTTTCTAACAAAACTGATATTCCCAGACATATCATTTAGTACTTCACTAAATTATTTTCTATTATGAGAGCTTTACTTTCTTCTTTAATTCTGATAATAACCTTAAAGAAACAACAGATATTTTCTATTTGCTTTTTTTTACTATATTTTGTTTTATAGTTTTATTGTCTTTACCCAATCACTTTGGTTTTTTGTTGCTCTTTCTAGAAAATATACTTCAAAGTGTGCATACTTAGAATTTAAATATCGCTAAGAGAATCATAATAACACTGAGACTTTATGAATAGTTTTCTATACACCAGAACTAGGCTAATGGTATAAATATGCCATTGCACTTAAGTGCTGGATTTGTGCTTAATATTTTATCATACAAATAATAGCAAAGTTTAAACTCAGTTGACTAGAAAATCAAATAAAATGCATATTATCATAAAATTCTAACTAGAAATATACCCTATACTGATTAAAGTCATTGGAGTTATAGATAATAGATAGATAGATAGATAGATAGATAGATAGATAGATAGATAGATAGATAATAGATTTCATTGGAATTTCATTAAAGCTGTGCATTGGTTTGGAAGAAACAACACCTTTATAATATGAAGCCACTTTAAGAAAACTCACTGAATGTATTTTTAAAATCATATAAAATTTTATAACTTTTCACAAATATTTCTTTCAAAGTTTTATCTGTATATTGTTATATTTATTGCTATTTGTAAATTGAATGTTGCTATCATACTCTTTATTATAATTAACAAAATTGTATAGTTTTTTTTTTTTTTTTTACCCCCTGAGTACTGTATTAAGGGCCTTAGAGTAATTATCTATTTTGCTTTTAAAAACCAAGTATTGGTGAGGCGCAGTTGCCCACACCTCCCAGCACTTTAGGAGGCTGAGGCGGGCGGATTACCTGAGGTCAGGATTTCCAGACCAGCCTGGACAACATGGTGAAACCCTGTCTCTACAAAAAACATACAAAAACTAGCCAGGCATGATGGTACATGCCTGTAATCCCAGTTACTCGGGAGGCTGAGGCATCAGAATTGCTTGAGCCTGGGAAGCAGAGGTTGTAGTGAGCCGAAATCATGCCACTGCACTCCAGCCTGGCTGACAGAGCAAGACTCTGTCTCAAAACAAACAAACAAACAAACAAAAACACCAAGTGTTGTATATGTTATTAGCCTCACATAACAAGTAAGAAAACAGGCTTGAAGAATTTGAATAGCTTTTGAAGGTCATAGAACTATTACGACAGACTCAGTTTCTAGTCATCTTTTATTTTAGCTTAGCAGTTTCACAAAAGACGTATCCAAACAATACCCAGAACTGGATACATAGCCAATAATTAGATGAAACTTATCTTTGTGTAAAAATTATTTGGGGAGGTATCATTTTCTTTCAGATTGGTCAGTATCCTTTAGCCACATGGACAAACCATTTAGACAAGGCAGGTATCTGATAACATACATACAGAATAAAGTTTATGGCCTAAAGAAGCTGGACATCTTAAAATCTTATTTATGCAATCAAAACTGGGATTTTTATTTTGAAATCATGGCATTATTTTCAAACAAAAACTCTGCAGTTCTTCAAACTTGAGGTAGTGGGGGAAGTATTCATTGATATCGGCTCGACTCCCGTTTTGATTCTTAGTTTCTGCACATTCTGGAGATCAACAATGTTCTAAATTTTTGTCTAGTAAGTACAAATGTTTTGGCAGAGTAGTATGAATCCATTATCCTGCAAACCACAGGAGATCTAGTGATTTCAGTCTCCCAGAGCTTTATATTTTCAAAACCTTAAGTTCGAGAAAGCTGCTCTGTAAGTCATCCCTTGTTTTATGGACTATATGAAATTAAAGTAGCTTCCCACTTTGGTTAAGTTTCTTCCAAATAACCCAGAAGCTGACCATGGCTGAAAAATAAATAAAATATAAAGGAACAAGAAGGAAATTCACATTTGCAATCACTGTTGCTATCACATTTTTTTAAAAGCCTCACTGAAGATTTTACAACCTTTTGTAGATAAATAATGCAGCAGAAGTGGAGCCACAACAGTCTTTCTATTCTAGCTTAAATAAACTCTTGAAATATTTTTATCCTTCTTTATTTGTTGGTTTCATTTTGTATTGGTACTATGCTATCCATTATAGTTAAATAGTAGATTTTCAGTACCAGGAGTTTTCTGTGTATAAATTGTTGAAGATGACCACATTGGGTCCATGTAATTTCCATTTCTGCCTTGTTGGTCTCTCTCAATAATGCATCACACACATAAAATGGGCTGAGGAACAATCATTAGGTAAATAATCAGTCCACATCATTGGCAGGTTGCCCATGCCTTGAGCTGCAATATATATTCTGCAGGCCTGAAACCTAGAAGTCTAGTCTTTCTTTCTATTACATATAATACAAAGGAGTTCATTTTCATCTCTCAGAAGAATAATGTTCTTTCCTGGAAGCTTTGTTCTGATTTATAGCATAAGCTACCATTTTTCAGGAAAAAATGACTGTCTTAAATGGCACATCTTAAAATTCTTCTCTATGCAGGTCACTGAAGGTGGAAAAACATCATTCTACTCACACCTAGACCGTGAAAACAACAAAACTGTTTGGGATTCAGTTTCTCTTAAACCTCTTTCTCACATATAAAAAGCATAGGGAGAAATTGCACTTCATATAATTCCCGTTGCTTATGCACTTAATAGGCCATGGACTTATATTAGTGCAGGGTCAAAATATGTGAAATGTTAGAAAAGGTAATCGTGGGGTAATACGTATGTGTGTGGGGTAAAGTAAAACATAGACACAAAACTATTCTGTACTGGTAGCTGTAGAAGAGAAGAAATGGGTAGAGTAACGTAGAGACGAGTTAAAGGGCGAAAGGGAGCATATCTCATGTCTATAGTAGGTTTGAGAGAAGTTTAAAAAGTAATTTTGCTACAAAGAAATGAGAATGAGAAGCAATAAATGAGAAGCAAGACACTCTCTTTTTTTTTTCTTTCTTATTTGAGGCTTCCACTATCCTAAAACCTTGTTTTCCTGCTCTTACCAAAATGTGACTTAGTTGAGTCTTGTGGATATATGCTACATTTGCATCACTAAAAAGAAGAGAGTTTTTATCTGAAGATCATTATTTTAAAAAGGAGAAAGAATATCAAAACACAATTTTAAAAAATGTATATTAACCCCAAAGAAAGAGGAAGAAGGTAAAACTGAGACAGAGAAACGTTAAGGAATAAGCAGAGTCCTTTTCTGATCACTTGCAAGCTGCCCATTGACCTCTATTACAGAGCTTTAAAGGGCTTCACTCAGCCCTGAAATTCTCAAAAACGAGAGCTAGGCTCTCACAGCCCACCTAAAGGCTTTTGACTGATTCATGAAAGATTTCTTCTGCTTAAGACTAAGAGGAAACTAACTTAGTTTAATCATCAAGGTGCTTAACTGTGTCATAGATTTCATTATATCCTTCTCTAAAGTGTGTCCCTCATTTAGATAGAGTGATCTTTAATATTTTCCACCCAGCTGCTTTAGTAAAGACCTACACTTAGGTTGAAAAGATTTTAATTGGAGAAATATAGAGGAGCAGTGTGAATGAAAAGGTAATCAGTAATAGAGCAAAATTTTATATTTGATTAGCATAGAAAGAAGAATGTAGGCAGGTACAATATCTGTGGGAGGTGAATCTGAAGCCAGAGGTCAATAATTTGGATCAAACAGTGAAGACAAGCACAAGATGCAATCTTTAGCAAAGACAGAAGAGATTAAAATGACTAAAAGCAGAACTAGATTGGCTAGATGGATACAAGCTCTAAGTGAGAGGCACAGGTTTCAGAAACAGAAGACATCAATGAATCCACCAAGGGATTCGTTAAAGCTTCTAAGCAAAATCAGTTGTGACATTGGTACTAATCCGGGTAACTTTCTAAGTTTTCTAGGTGGTTTGATCATTCTGAAGGTAATCATAAAATTAACTGCTTTTCTAAGCCTGAACCAGATCAGAAATCAAAATCAAGGTAGTAAACCATATTCATGCCTCTGCTTCATGTTTCATCAATTTTGAGTTCTAGCTTGCATAGATCCAGAAATGTTTTCTGAATGAAGCTCATGGATCAAGCTATCCAAGGAAAAGTTTCAGAATTTGTACCCGCACTGAAGTAAGGTCCTTTGAGGCAGAAATCAGAACATCAGACATAAGGCTCCTGGCCCAGAAAAGAGTTTCAATCACTGAAAAATATCTATATACATATCATTTCTCCTTCAATTTCAGGCTTCATCAGATGTACCTATTCCCTCTCTTACTTAAATAGTAGTCTAGTCCCACAAGGTGGCATGAATAAAGCCTGGGCCTTAACCCACCCTGCAGATTGTGAGCACTGCTCAGCCTGAATAGTGAGCTTCCTACCTTCTTCATTTTCCAGTGGTCTCCCTGCCAAAGGCTCCACTTGCGTTCAGATCAAAGTAGATGTGGAGCCATCCTCAAGGAACTCTACTCTCAGCCTCCCTCCCCAGTTTTTACCCTAAGCCCAGAGTCAGTGTCTGAATGATACAGTTAAAACCACAGAAGAGTTCAGAAATAGATGAACAGAAGTTCAGATAAGAGACTAGCATCCAGAGAAAAATGAAAGAGGCATTGTGTACGCTCACATACACAAGAGTAGGTCTGTGTCCAGAGCATGAGAAAATCAGCCTGACACGTAACCTTGAGAAGAAAATGAGGACGGACCTATGTTTTTGCATCTCTTACAATGGGTTAGATCCACATAATGTTTCCAATAGTGTTCAACCCTTGTTCCTACAACCAGGGTTGCTACTTTTTAGGCATTCCTCTTGATACAGATGAATCAGAGCTAGTAGGTACGTTATTTTTAATGTGGAAGTAAACAACCGTTCTCTTTGACTTATCTTTAAATCTGTCTGTGGATACCTAAGCATTTGAACCACATAGTCATATTAAGGTCTGCTTTCTGTAAATTAACCACCATTTTTTTAACTACTTGATATGTGTCAAATCCCTAGACCATCTTGATTAGTTTCTTCTTTTTAATCATAATTTGGAATCCTTTTTCACAGCTGTAACGACTTCAAGGTCTTCTAGTTGTCTGATCCCGGAAGTTAAAGACGGAAAGGCAGGGGGAAGAGCGAGGTGGCAAAGGCTCAGGCTTAACTTGCTCTACCCTAGTGTAAATCTGTCCTGCAGGTCTCGGAGACTGTTTCATTGTAATTTGGTTCTATTTGTTCTACTCCTCATCCTCTAAAATTCTCCTCTTCTAACATTTTGCTATTCATTTAAAAAAATTAATTTTTTAAATTTTTTGTGGGTACATACTAGGTGTATGTATTTATAGAGTACATGAGATGTTTTAAAACAGTCATGCAATGTGAAATAAGTACATGGTAGAGAATAGGGTAGCTATCACCTCAAGAATTTCTCCTTTGAGCGACAAACAATCCAATTAAATTCTTATTTTATAATAAACAAGTTATTGTGACTATAGTCACCCTGTTGGGCTATCAAATAGTAGGTCTTATTCATTCTGGTTTTTTAACCCACTGTCTCTACCTTTCCCCCAACCCTCACTACCCTTCCCAGGCAATCATCCTTCTACTCTCTATGTCCGTAAGTTCAATTGATTTGATTTTTAGATCCCATGAGTAAGTGAGAACACGTGATGTTTGTCCTTCTGTGCCTGGCTTATTTCACTTAACATGATGATTTCCAGTTCCATCCATGTTGCTGCAAATGGCTAAATCTCATTGTTTGTATGGCTGAATAGTACTCCATTATGTATATATAACACATTTTCTTTATCCATTCATCTGCTGATGAACACTTAGGTTGCTTCCAAATCTTGGCCATTGTAGACAGTACTGCAATAAACATGGGAGTGCAGATATTTATTTGATATACTGATTTCCTTTCCTTTGAGTATATACCCAGCAGTGAAACTGCTGGATCATATAGGAGCTGAATTTTTAGTTTTTTAAGGAACCTCCAAACCATTCTCCAGAGTGGTTGTACTAATTTACATTCTCACCAATGTATGAGACTTCCCTTTTCTCCACATCCTTGCCAGAATTTGTTATTGCCTATCTTTTGGATATAAGCCATTTTAACTGGGATGAGATGATATCTCATTATAGTTTTGATTTGCATTTCTCTGATGATCAATGATGTTGAGCACCTTTTCATATGCATGCCATTTGTGTGTCTTTTTCTAAAAAAAAAAATCTATTCAAGTCTTTTGCCTATCTTTTGATCAAACAATTAGATTTTTTTTCTATAGAGTTGTTTGAGCTCCTTATATATTCTGGTCATTAATTTCTTGTCAGATGGGTAGTTTACAAATATTTTCTCCCATTATGTGAGTTTTCTCTTCACTTTGTTGACTGTATCACTTGCTACACAAAAGCTTTTTAATTTAATGTGATCCTATTTGTTCATTGTTGCTTTGGTTGCCAGTGCCTGTGTCATATTTCTTAAGAAATCTTTGTCCATACCAGTGTCCTAGAGCGTTTCCTTAATGTTTTCCCACAGTAGTTTCAAGGTTTGAGGTCTTAGATTTAAGTCTATAATCCATTTTGATTTGATTTTTGTATATGGCAAGAGATAGGGGTCTAGTTTCATTCTTCTGTGTATGGATAGCCAGTTTTCCAAGCACCATTTATTACTGAAGAGACTGTCTTTCTCCCAGTGTATGTTCTTGGCACCTTTATTGAAAATAAATTCAATGTAGGTGTGTGGATTGGTTTCTGAGTTGTCTATTCTGTTCCATAGGACTATGTCCCTGTTTTTATGCCAGTACCAGGCCGTTTTGGTTACCATAGCTCGGTCATATAATTTGAAGTCAAGTAATGTGATTCCTCCCATTTTGTTCTTTTTCTTAGGATAGCTTTGGTTATTCTTGGTCTTTTGTGGTTCCATATAAATTTTAGGATTGTTTTTGCTAATTCTTTGGAGAATATCATTGGTATTTTTATAGAGATTGCATTGAATCTGTAGATTGCTTTGGGTAGTATGGACATTTTAACAATATTGATAATTCCAATCCATAAACATGGAATATTTTTTCTTTCTTTTTTTTTGGTGTCCTCTTCAATTTCTTTCATCAGTGTTTGTAGTTTTGATTATAGAGATCTTTCATTTCTCTGGATAAGCTAATTCATAGGTATTTACTTTTATGTGTGGCTACTGTACATGGGATTTTTTTTTTCTTTTTCACATTGTTCACTGTTGACATATAGAAATGTACTGATTTTTGTATGTTGATTTTGTATACCTCAATTTTACTGACTCCAACAATTCTCATAGTTTTCTTGTGGAGTTTTTAGGTTTTTCAGAAAACAAGGATAATTTGATTTCATTTCCAACTTGGATGCCCTTTATATCTTTCTCCTGACTGATTGCTCTAGCTAGGACTTCCAGTGCTATGTTGAACAACCATGGTGACAGTGAGCATCCTTGTCATATTCCTGCTCCTACAGGAAAGTCTTTCAGTTTCTCCCCATTGAATGTACTTGCTGTCAGTCTGTCATATATGGCTTTTATCATGTTGGAGTATGTTCCTTCTATAGATAGTATTTTGAGGGTTTTTATCATGAGGGGATGTTGAATTTTATCAAATGCTTTTATAGCATCAATTGAAATGATCATGTTATCTTCATACTTCATTCTTTTGATGTGATATATTACATGTACACATTGATTAATTTGCACATGTTGAATCATTCTTGCCTCCTGGGATAAATCCCACTTGGTAATGATGAATAATCTTTCTAATGTATTGTTGAATTGTGTTTGCTAGTATTTTGTGGAGGATTTTTGTATATATATTCATCAGCCATAATAGCCTGTAGTTTTCTTTTTTTGATGTGTCTTTGCCTGGTATTTGATATCAAGGTAATATTGGCCTCATAGAATGAGTTTGGAAATATTCCTTCCTCCTTTATTTTACAGAATAGTTTGAATAAGATTGGCATTAGTTCTTCTTTAAGTGTTTGGTAGAAATTAGTAGTGAAACCATTAAGTCCTGGAATTTTCTTTAGTGGGAGACATTTTATTATGACTTCAATCTCATTATTTGGTATTAGTCTTTTCAGGGTTTAGATTTATTTCTGGTTCAATCTTGGTAGGTTGTATATATCTAGGAATTTGTTCATTTATTCTAGATTTTCCAATTTATTGACATAAGGTTTCTCATGGTAGCCACTAATGGTCGTTTGATTTTCTTCAGTATCAGTTGGATGAAAATCCTTTGATTTGAAAGGATGAAAATGAAAATCCTTTTTCATTTCTGATTTTATTTATTTGGATCTTCTTTTTTCCTTAGTTTGGCTAAGGTTTTGTCAATTTTGCTTCACTTTTCAGAAAACCAACTTTTTGTTTCATTGATCTTTTGTATTTTTTATTTCAATTTTATTTGTTTCTGCTCTAATCTTTATTATTTCTTCTATTGATTTTGGGTTTGGTTTGCTTTTGCTCTTCTAATTCTTTAATATGCATAACTAGATTGTTTGTTGAAGTTTTTCCTCTTGTTTATGTAGACACTTATAGCTATAAACTTCCCTTCTAGTACTGCTTTCATTATATGCCATAGGTTTTAGTATGTTGTGTTCTCATTATCATTTGTTTCAAGAAATTTTTCAAATGTTTTCTTAATTTCGCCATGGACCCACTGGTCATTCAGGAGCATATTGTTTAATTTCCAGGTATTTGCATAGTTTCCAAAATTCTTCCTGTTACTAATTTCTAGTTTTAGTCCATTGTTGTCAGGGAAGATGGTTGATATTATTTCAATTTTTTGAATGTTTTTAAGGCTTATTTTGTGACCAAACATATGGTATAGACTTGAGAATAATCCATATGCTGAGGAAAAGAATGTACATTCTGTAGGCTTTGGATGAAATGTTTTGTAAATATTTATTATATCAATTTGGTCTATAGTGAAGATTAATTCTGATGTTTCTTTGTTGTTTTCTGTCTGGAAAATCTGTCCAATGACAGAAGTGAGGTGTTGAAGTCTTCAGGTATTACTGTATTGAGGCCTCTCTCTTTAGCTCTAATAGCATTTCCTTGATATAACTGGGTGCTCTCGTGTTGGATATATATATTTTTTAAATTGCTATATTCTTTTGCTGAATTGACACATTTATTATTATATAGTGACCTTCTTTGTCTTTTGTTTTAGTCTTGAAATATATTTTATTAATATCTGATGTAGCAACCCTTGCTCTTTTTTGGCATCCATTGGTATGGAATATCTTCTTCCATCTTTTTATTTTCAGTCTATGGGTGTCTTTATAGGTGAAGTGTGTTTCTTGTAGGCAACAGATTAATTGGTTTTATTTTATCATCCATTTAGTCAGTCTATGTCTTTTAATTGGAGAGTTTAGTTCATTTACAGTCAATGTTATTATTGATAAGTAAGGACTTACTCCTGCCATTTTGTTATTTGCTTTCTGATTATTTTCTGGTTTTCTCTTCCTCCTTTCTTTCAATTCTTATCTTCCTGTAGTGAAAATGATTTCCTCTGGTGATATGATTTAGTCTCTTGCTTTTTAATTTTTGTGTGTCCATTGTATGCTTTTTTTGTTTGAGATTACCATAAGGCTTGCAAATACTATCTTATAATCCATTATTTTAACCTGATAACAACTTAACACTATTCACATAAACAAACAAATACAAGAGAAAAGAAGCTAATAAAAACTCACCTTGACTTTGTCCCACTGCTTTTTAACTTTTGTTGTTTTTATTTATATCTTATTGTACTGACTATGTCTGGAAAAGTTGTTGTAGTTATTATTTTTTATTGGTTCATCCTTTATTCTTTCTACTTAGAATAAGAGTTGTTTACAAACCACAGTTAGTGTTACAATATTCTGTATTTTTCTGTGTTCTTACTATTACCAGTAAGTTTTGTACCTTCAGGTGATTATTTGTTGCTCATTAATGTCTTTTTCTTTCTGAATGAAGTACTCCCTTTAGCATTTCTTGTTGGACAGGGCCTGGTATTAATGAAATCCCTCAGTTTTTTTTTTGGCTGGAAAAGTCTTTCTTTCTCCTTCATGTTTGAAGGATATTTTCACCAGATACACTATTCTAGGGTAAAAGGTTTTTTTCCTTCAGCACTTTAAATATGTTATGCCACTCTCTCCTGGTCTGTAAGGTTTCCACTGAAAACTGCTGCCAGATATATTGGAGCTCCATTGTATGTTATTTGCTTCTTTTCTGTTGATGCTTTTTGGATCCTTTATCATTGACTTTGGGAGTTTGAATATTAAATGCATTGAGGTATTCTTCTTTGGGTTAAATATGCCTGGTATTCTATAACCTTGTACCTGAGTATTGATATCTTTCTCTAGGTTTAGGAAGTTCTCTGTTATTATCCCTTTGAATAAACTTTCTCCCCTAATTTCTTCCTTTACCTCCCCCTTAAGACCAATAAGTCTTAGATTTGCCCTGTTGAGGCTACTTTCTAGATATTGTAGGCATGTTTTATCATTTTTAAAATTCTTTTTTCTTTTGTCTCCTCTGTGTATTTTCAAGTAGTCTGTCTTTAAGCTCACTAATTCTTTCTTCTTCTTGATCAATTCTGCCATTAAAGGACTCTGGCACAGTCCTCAGTATGCCAGTTGCATTTTTTTGGCTTCAGGATTTCTGCTTATTTTAATTATTTCAATCTCTTTGTTAAATTTATCTTCTCTGTGTTATATTGAATTTCTTTGAGTTTGCTCAACATAGTTATTTTGAATTCTCTTTCTTAAAGCTCATATATCTCTGTTTCTCCAGGATTGGTACCTGGTGCCTTATTTAGTTCATTTGGTAAAGCCATGTTTTCCTGGATGGTGCTGATGCTAGTAGATGTTCTTCAGTGTCTGGGCATTGAAGAGTTAGGTATTTATTATAGTCTTCATTGTCTGGGCTTATTTGAAGCCACCTTGTTGGGAAGACTTTCCAGATATTTTAAAGGACTTGGGTATTGTGGTTTAAGCTGTTTCTGCTGTAGGGGGCACTCCAAGCCCAGTATCACTGTGGTTCTTGCAGCCTCATATAGGTACCACCTTGACTGTCTTAAACAAGATCTGAAAGAATTTTCTGGATTACCAGGTGGAAACTCCTGTACTCTTCCTTTACTTTCTTCCAAACATACAGAGTCTCTCTCTTTCTGTTCTGAGCCACCTAAAGCTGGGGATTGAGTGACACAAGCATGCTGTGGCCACCACCACTATGACTGCGCTGGGTCAGACTTGAAGCCAGCACAGCACTGGGTCTCTCCCAAGGTCTGCTATAATCACTCCCTGTCTACTGCCTATGTTCACTCAACGCCCTGGGGCTCTACAATCAGCAGGTGGCAAAGCCAGCCAGGCCTGTGTTCTTCCCTTCATGGTAATAAGATCCCCAGACCTCAGGTGGGTCCAGAAGTGCCTTCTGTGAGTCAAGGACTAGAGTCAAAAACCCTAGAAATCTTCATGGTATTCTACTATATTGCAGCTGAGCTGGCACTCACATCACAAGACAGAGTCCTTTCCACTCTTCCCTCCTCTTTCCACAGGCAGAGGAGCCTCACCCCATAGTGACCACTACCCCTGGCCACAGGGAATGCTGTCAGACTGCCACCAATGTTCCCTTAAGGTTCAAGGTCTCTTAAGCCAGTTTGTAGTAAATGCTGCCTGGCCTGGGACTCACTGTTCAGGGCAGTGGTTTCTTTCTGGCCCAGGAAAGGTCCAGAAATGCCATCCAAAAGTCAAATCCTGGAACCAGGGACTCTAACAGCCTACTTGGTGCTCTACTCTACTGTGGCTGTGCTGGTATCTAAGGTGCAAGACAAAGTCCCCTTTACTTTTCCCTCCACCTTTCTCAAGCAGAAGGAGTTTTGTCCCATAGCCACCACAGCTGCTAATGTGCTGAGTTCTCCCTTGAAGCCAGCAAGTCTCAGAGGCTCTCCCAAGGTCCTCAATGTAGTACCTGGGTATCGCTGCTGGTTTTTCAAGATCCAAGGGCTCTTCAGTTAGCAGGTGATTAATGCTGGAAAGACTGGGTCCTTTTCTTCAAGGCAGCATGTTCCCTTCTGGCCTAGGATGTGTCTAGAAACGTCATCTGGGAGCTAGGGCCTGGAATGGGGGCCTCATGACTCTGACTAGTGCCCTGTCCTGCTGTGGCTGAACTGGTATTCAAAGTGCAAGACAAAGTCTTCCCCACACTTTTTTCCCCTCTCCTCAAGCAGAAAGATATCTCTCTTGAGCTCTCAGGCACTCTGCAGCCTAAGGTTAGGGGAGGAGCGATGCCAGCACTCCCTTAGCTGCCCCAGCTAGTGTCTCAGTATACTGCATCACTTCTCCAACCATCCCCCTACCTCCCGCCCCTCCAGTCCACTGTCTCTGGGCCTAGTTAAGCCCTAGGACTTACCTATAAGTTGCAGTCCTTATAGCCTAGACTGCCTTTCAAGTTTACTTAGAAACTGAGAGCGCTTTGGCCATTGGTGACAAGGTTTGTAGGCACTCCAGTTCATACTGCTGGGACAGATGATTCCCCTCTGGCTAGGGCTGCTTTAAATGCCCCCTGCATGTGTGGGCATCATCTGAGTCTGGTCAGGTTTTTCTTTCCGCTGCAACAGAACAGTCCTGAGTTCCATGCCACACAATTGTTGTGCTCTCCTTCCCCCAAAGCCCAGATACTCTCTCTACACCACCCCACGGCTGCTGGGGGTGGAGGACGGGTGGCGTCAGAGATTCAGGACTGTTTTTCCTATCTCCTCATTGCCTCTTTCAGTGATATGAAGTTAAAACCAGGTACTATGAGTGTTTATCTGATTTTTGGTTCTTACAAAGGTGTTTTTTCTGTGTAGACACTTGTTAACTTGGTGTCCTTGTGGGGACAATTGCTGGAGCTTTCTATTCCGCCACCTTGCTCCACCTCTTCCCCTACAAGCATATTTTGCTTTACTTCCTAGCCTCATTGATACACAAGATCTATGATGACACCAACCACACTACAGGAGATGCTGATTTTCTTGTGCTGGCTTTTTATTTGATTTAATTATAGCTTTACTGCAATAATTGCTGCTTGCCTTCTCCCAGAATACTATTGTTGATTCTGTGGAATTTATAAAGGACCTTGAGCCTCTCAGAAGAAATTCATTTTTTACTACCTCAAAACTATTTAAGAAAATTCAACCAATATCTATAAAAGTTAAAAATACATAGACTCTTTTCCAGAAATTATACTTCTAGAGAATTATCCTTGAACTATTTTAGCACATGTGAAAAGTGGATATAATACAGAGATACTCACTGAAGCTTTAGTTTCAATAGCGAAGGAAAAATGCAGCAATATAAATGTTGATCAACAATGGACTGGCTAAATAATTATGGTTCAACAATAAAGTAGTATCTTACATAGCTGTTAAAGCAATAAAGCAGCATTGTGTGTACTAATACGGAAAAAACAGCTAAGATACTTTAAGTGAAACAACTACATGAAATACGTGCTTATATTTTCAGAGGATGTCTATGGAAAAGTATAATCCAAGTTAATAATAGTAACTACTCCAGAGAGGGGAAATAGGTGGCTGGACATAAGAACGGGAAGATTTCTTTTACACACTCTTATATGTACTGGATTTTGTACCATATGCATATATGAGGTTTTTAAAAATAGTTTATTTTAAAATCATTTTTTAAAAAAACTTAGCTCCCTATTAGTTTTACCTTAAAGAGTGACACAGTTGGAAAAGCTAAATGTTTGAAAAATATTTTAATAATTTTATTGCAAATAATATTTTAAGATACTGGAAGGAGATGGCATTTTGGTGCCAGACAAACCTGGATACTAATGTTGACCAAATTTCCTGCCAAATTAAATAACTTCTATGTTCTTCAGTTTCTCCTTCTATTGAAAAACAGCAGATGTAAAAGCATAAACTTATTCATATGAAATAATGAATGCCAAGTACCTGGTACAGCAGCTGGATCCGTAGCAATGCTAAATAAACTCAATTATTATCCTCTTTAAAATTTTAGCTCCTTCTCGAGATTCAGAATCACTTATTGTATCAGCCTTGATAAAGTTATGTTATATGGATAAATAGGATGGCAAAAATTATACCAGCTAAAAAGCATCTACAGTCATGCACTGTATAATGACATTTTGGCCAAAGACATACCACATATACAATGGTGATCCCATTAAATTATAAATGGAGCTGCCCTATATGGGTGTGTATCTTTTTTTATCTTTTACATAATATTTTTACTGTACCTTTTCTATGTTTAGATAGACAAATACTATTGCATTAAAACTGCCTACAGTATTCAGTACGGTAACATGTGTACTGGCTTGTAGCCTAGAAGCAATAGTCTACACAATGTAGCCTAGGTGTCTAGTAGGCCCTACCATCTAGGTTTGGATAAGTAAGCTCTATAATGTTCATACAAGCACAAAATCACCCAGCAAGGCATTTCTCAGAAGGTACCCCTATCATTAAGTGACATAAGACTGTGTTGATAAGCTAATTAATTTCATGTAATTCACTTACAAGGCTGCCCTACAAGACTGGCAAATAGAACCCGTCATCTACTCAATTTTTATACCATAGTAACAAAGAAAGCTGTTAACCAACTCATTGATTCAGGATGAAACTTAAATGTTCTATCTTTCAAATTTGTACCTACAATATGTATATCATTGTCTACTATTTTTAGTAGTTTCGTAACGTAGTTTATACAATTGAATGTATGGTTGCTCTGGAGTTCCTTTTTCCTCCTTATTCTGAGAATGCTTAAAGTAAATTGGAGACTCAAGAGAGAAGCAGAAGGGTTTATCTGTGATCATTATTGAAAGGATGTGATTTATTTTTTCTTCTTGTTGATGATAATAGTTATGTCCAAAGTCGGGATTACATCCAAAGTCTAGGGTTTATCTGAGATGCATTTACCAATTCAGCTGATAACATGTAATACCTATTATGTCTAAAAAGTGTTCAGTTGCTATGGGCTTATGAATACAAAGCCATCAAGGATTCTCAAGAAGCGTATAATTTTCCACATAAGAAATATTATGATCATAAGTAAATATAATGCAGAAAGTGAAGGCTAAAATAGAATCAAGAAAATAATCTACTCCAAGAGTTTTTAGCAGTATTATTCACAATAGCCAAAAGGTGGAAACAACCCAAATCTCTATCAATCAATAAATGAATAAAATGTGGTATATACATACAATGGAATATTACTCAGCCTTTAAAAGGAATGAAATTCTCATATATTCTATAACATGAATGAAGCTTGGATACATTATGTTAGGTGAAATGTCAGTCTCAAAGAACAAATACTGTATAATTCCACTTATATGAGGTAACTGGAGTAGTCAAATTCATAGAGACAAGATAGAATGGTGGCTGCCAAGGACTGTGGATATGGGGAAATGGAGAAACATTGTTTAATGTGTACAGAGTTTCAATAAGGGATGATTAAAATGCTCTGGATATGGACGGTGATAATGATTGCACAACAATGTGAATGTACTAAATGCCACTGAGCTATAGACTTCAAAATGATTGACATGGTAAATGTTATATTATATATATTTTACCACAATAAATGACAGATAGAAATGATGAACAGTTTGATATAAATTTAAATGTTGCAATATTGAAGATGTTGCCTACAAAAATAAGGATTAACCAGAGACATCCTGAAAAATGCACAGAATAATTGTATTTGTTTGCTTCAGAACAGAATTTTAAATGTTACATTTTTAAAGGATGAAAGTGGTATGGAAATAAAACTATGTATAATCTTTGATTGCACATAAAGAAGAATATGGAAAGATAGTCATTTGTTAAAATAAATAAAATGTTTCGGACTTTCTTATGTGATGTCATTTCAGTGAGGCAACGGCATCTGGAATCTACCATGTGCATTACTTTTCTTTACTTATTGATGTTATAATAGCAGTAAGCCTTTGCCAAAATTATCTTTCACAAGCATTTGTACTAGAAAGCTATGCTCTACATGTCAAATGATATAATGCATCTAGTCACTTCCTTCAACTATATGTATATATATAATCACTGGTGTCTTTAAAATATAAATATAAATAGCTTAAGTAGGACATTTCCTCCCCATTTGACTTGCTTATGGAACTGATATTCTGGAAGGGAGCACTGCCTTTCAATAAGTTAGTCACAGAATATATTTAGCAGTTTGAAAGCTCATACGCTTTCCGGTGAACTGAGTGAAATTTGGTAAATGGTGGACAATTGGCTTCTCACTCCAGATGCCCTTGTTATTTGTAAATGAGACAGGAAATCACACTAATTTAAAAAGCTAGGAGTATTTATGTGTGAGAACAGCATAGAAGATTCTGCTTATATACTGACAGTCTTGTGCTGATTAAACTAAAGCCTACTATTATTTTGCCAGTATATGTTGTACTGGAAAGTCCTTTTGGTAGAAAAAGAGCCTTTTAAAAACATTAACTGCTCTCAGCAGCATTTAGTATAATCTGTGAAAAACTGTCAGTTTTTCTGATCCATCTATAACTGCCAGAGGTAGAATGATGTCAATTTAAATTGAATCCATTACAGTCAACATGCTGGTATAATTTATCAAAGCAACAATTATTTAACTACACTTTTATGATGTGGTACACAGCTCTGACAATATAATCTTAGAGATGGTGGATCACTCCACGTCCAGCTAAGCATAAGCAAGAACTTGCTTCTTCCTTTAGAAGCTCCAAATTTGTATGCTCAAGGACATTATTAAATAATCATTAGATATGTGCAAGTGAAAATATGTTTTCTTATTCTTTCTGCTACCAGTTTCCTTTCCCACTATTTCCCCTAGACTATTCAGATCACAATTTGCTTTTGGAATGTTACTACCCTAAAATGTGTATCTGTATTCAAGGCCTTCCACTTAAAAAGAGAAAAACCAAGTCACATGTTTGTATAGCCCTGAGGAAGCAACATTGGTAGTCATCAACACTTCCTTGAATTTGTCTCTTAATTCATTACATTCCTCCTCCCTGATTTATAATCATGCACAGTAAGTGAGGTTAAAATATTTAAGTACTCGAAAATGTACTTTCATACATTTCTGATAACTAAACTCAATTACAAAATGTGTCCACAAAAGAAGGATTAAAAAAAGCTTTTCTATCAAATAGGTGATGTATGAGTCTATACGTACTGTGTATTCATGATTAAAACAAATATCTTAATGTACTCAGGGTGGAAAAAGACAATGAAAGATTTTATATACATTTAAGTGTGTTTGGATCCTCTCTTAGAAATAGTCCTTAAAAACATTAATCAGCAGAAGGATAATTCATAGTTCAGGAAAATAATATTATATAATCAGTTATTAATTTCTGAACATTTCATATATATATATATAGCCTTGGTGACATATTCCATTGCATTCCTCTGATATCAAAAGAATATCATACCCAAAAGGCCATTCCTGTTTTTATTTATTCAATTATCCATATTTCTTTGTCATTTTTACATTTCACCCTTAAAAACTCCTTGAGGTTTACCTTATTCTTATTGTGTCATCAAATATCTTCAGATACTTCTCCAGAAAAACCTTTAGAGATTACCATATTATAGTTTATGGGTCTGACTAAAAGATATCCCAATTGTGTCAATAAAATTCTATCACATTTTTTTCTGCAGGAAAGAGTCCCCTTAGTGACAGAATATCTGGACATCTAAGGAACATGATGAGACTGGCAGAGATAGATAATGCAGGCAGGTTTGATTTATCTCAGGAAGTTATAAAACCTGTCTGCAATGAAGGGGGTTAAAGCAATAACGATTCTTCCTAATGAACTCTGATAGTGAGGAGCAAGCAAGCAACGAGCCACTCTTTACGGCAGCTAATGGTTCAGGCAGCAATGAGGAAGAAGTACTGCTCACTTGGTCCTGTGATTCTGGCATAAAAACACAACACAATGAAGAAACACACTGTTACCCTGAATTTCAGAGGAAGCACTGAAAATATCTTTCAATGTAAAGAAATTAATCATTGTTCTATATTCAGTATCTCGTCCTATTCTTTTGTTTTTATTTCCTGGTCTAGCTTCCTTACGTAGAAGTTATGTTGCCCAAACTTTTTTTCTTTTTCATAGTCAACGTATTTTTGTAGTAATCAAATAGTGTCTGCACAAAAGAGATTGAGCTTATATCTATATATGTAAAACTAATAGGACTCAGTGATCCTGGATATTGACACGCTCACCCTCTGTCACCAATCTAGAACACTGCATAATAAATGTTAGAGTCACATCTGTGCAATAAACGTTCATAACCAAAAAAATTGGCTGGATTTCCTACAGTGTGTTATCTGCAAAAATTATCTATAACAAAAGTTATAACAAACTTTGCCACTAATACTGTATATAACACTATGAAATTTATTACTGTTTTTACAGACACATAGAGCAATGAAACAGAATAGAGAACCCAGGAATAAGGCTACACACCTACAACCATCTGATCTTCAACAAAGCTGACAAAAACAAGAAATGAGGAAAGAACTCTCTATTCAATAAATGGTGCTGGGATAACTGACTAGCCATATGCACAAGATTGAAACTGCACCCCTTCCCTAAACCACAGACAAAAATCAGCTTAAGATGGAGTAAGACTAAAATTTAAAACCCAAATCTATAAAAATCCTAGAAGGAAACCTAGGCAATACCATTCTGGACATAGGAATGGGCAAAGATTTCATGATGAATATGCCAAAAGCAATTGCAACAAAAGTAAAACTTGGCAAACAGGAACTAATTAAACTTAAGAGCCTTTGCACAGCAAAAGAAACTAAAAGCAGAGTAAACAGACAACCTACAGAATGGGAGACAAATTGTGCAAACTATGCATCTCACAAAGGCCTAATATCCAGCATCTATAAGGATCTTAAACAGATTTACAGAGGCTGGGCGCAGCGGCTCATGCCTATAATTCCAGCACTTTGGGAGGCTGAGGCAGGTGGATCACGAGGTCAGGAGTTCAAGACCAGCCTGGCCAAGAGGTGAAACCCTGTCTCTACTAAAAATACAAAAAAATTAGCCAGGCATGGTGGCAGGCACCTGTAATCCCAGCTACTCAGGAGGCTGAGGCAGAGAATTGCTCGAACCCAGGAAGTGGAGGATGCAGTAAGCCAAGATTGCACCACTGTACTCCAGCCTGGGTGACAGAGCAAGACTTCATCTTCAAAAACAAAACAAAACAAAATTTACAAGAGAAAACATACTCTATTAAAAAGTGGACAAAGAATATGTACAGAGACTTTTCAAAAGAAGACATACCTGTGGCCAACAAGCATACGTAAAAAAATTCAGCATCACTGATCGTTAAAGAAATGCAAATTAAAATCTCAAAGAGATAACATCTCACATCCGTCAGACAGGCTATTATTAAAGAGTCAAAAAATAACAGGTGCTGATGAGATTATGGAGAAAAAGTAACATTTATATATTGTTAATGGGAGAGTAAATTAGTTCAACCACTGTAGAAAGCAGGGTGGTGATTCCTCAAATGCCTAAAAACAGAATTACCATTTAACCCAGCAATCCCATTACTAGATATATACCCAAAGGAATATAAATTGTTCTATCATAAAGACACGTGCACATGTAGTTCATTGAAGGAGCACTGGTGCTCTTTATTGTAGCACTATTCACAATAATAAAGACATAAAATCAGCCTAAATGTTTATCAATGGTAGGCTGGATAAAGAAAATGAGGTACATATATACCATGGGATACTATGCAGCCATAAAAAAGAATGAAATCATGTCCTTTACTGGAACATGGATGAAGCTAGAGGCCATTCTCCTTAACAAACTAATACAAGAATAGAAAACCAAATACTCCATGTTCCCATTTATAAGTGGGATCTAAATGATGAGAACACATGGACACATAAGTAATAGACTTTTCTATGAAAATGAAGAAAATAGTAAACATACCCTTTTGTTTCTCAATTATGTTTCCCTAGGAAGGTCATGTCTAATGAAAGAGAATGTTCTTCATTTGTTGATAACAGGAGAGCAAACTCTGGCCTCCAAAGACTGAGACATCAGTAATACGGAGTCTCCAAAAAGTTCATGGAAAATGTGTGTTATGAAAAAACTATTCATGAATGTCAAAAATTTATGCACCAAAATAAATTCAAAGTAACTTATTGTAACATGTCTGAACAGGATCTAGTGTGAGGCACTAAGAAGGATAAGACATCAGTATTAAAATATCCTCTATCAGAGTAACATGAATTCTGCAAAAACTGAAGCGAGAACAAGCACAAGCACAAAGTTTATGGTGAAGTATAGGTAAAAGAATGATGAAATGACTGATGTTTTATTAAAAGTTTCTGGAGACAATGCTCCAAAGAAATTAGCAGTTTACAAATGGACAACTCATTTCAAGAAGGGATAAAATAATGGTGAAGATGAAGCATTTGGAAACAGCATCTACCTCAATTTGCAAGAAAAATAATTAATCTTATTCATGCTATAATTGAAGAGGGCCAACAATTAACAACACCAACAGTAGACTATACCATAGACATCTCAATTGGCTCAGTTTACACAATTCTGAAAAACTAAAGTTCAGAAGACATTTCACTCAATGAGTAACAAAACCATGGCACCCAAATCAGTACAGACAAGAGCAGAGCTTTCAGGGAAAATTTTAAATAACTGGGATCAAGATCCTGATGAATTTCTTTGAAAAAAATATAACAGGAGATGAAACATGGCTTTACCAGTAAGATCCTGGAGACAAAGCACAATCAAAGCAATGGCTACCAAGAGGTGGAAGTGGTCCAGGCAAAGCAAAAGCAGGCTGATCAAGAGCAAAGCTCATGGCAATAGTGTTTGAGGCATTTTGCTTATTGACTTTCCAGAGGGCCAAATAACAATTACATCTGCTTGTTACAAGAGTATTTTGAGAAAGTTAACCATAGCATTAGCAGAAAAAAATGCCCAGGAAAGATTCACCAGAGAGTCATTCTCCACCACAATAATGTTCCTGCTCATTCTTTTCATCAAACAAGAGTAATTTTTTGAGACTTTGATGCGGAATCATCAGGCATTCACCTTACAATTTGAATCTGGTTTCTTCTGACTTCCTTTTGTTTCAGAATCCTAAAAAACCTTTAAAGGGCACTCACTTTGTTTTAGCCAATAATGTAAAAAATAATGCATTGATATGGCTAAACCCCAAGAACCTCCGTTCTTTAGGAATGGATTAAATGGCTGGTAACATCACTTACAAAATTGTCTTCAACTTGATGGAACTTATATTGAGAAATAAAGTTTACGTTTCTATTTTTATCTATTAATTTTATTTTTCAATGAACTTTTCAAAGTCCCTTGTATACCTAGTATAATAAGCAAATACAGCAGAAGCCATAACAGATTTATTTTTCCCTTTATATGAAATTTAGGTGTTTCAAAAAGAGGATAGGGACAATATTTTCAGATAGGAAAAAATAATTGTAAATTCACCTGCTATCTTAAAGGGCTCTGCTCATTTTCATGGTGAAAGACAATTTTAATAAAGATTAAGTTATAGCTAACTAAATTTCTGAATACTCTTTAAATCTGTGAGAGAGATTGCATGAGTCAGGATTTTTTATGCACCATTGTCTGCTTCAGTTATTCTTAACAGGCCACTCAAGAAAGATAAAGAGCCATGGGTTGTATATACTATACATGCCTGTGACCATAAAGTAGTTCATCTCTTATAGGCTCATTGACTTCACAAGTCATCTGGTAAATGAAAAAACTCTTAACTTTCCCAGTCATAAAGTTATGATTAGCTCAACTCTTCCGCTATAAATGTGCCAAAATGATTCCATTAATGGATTTCATGAATAAGAAGGTTGCGGCTTTATTTTTTCCCACATATTCTTCACCTTGAGTTCTCATATTATAATTATATACAAAGAAGAACATTTTATACAGTGACAATATGTAAAATAAAATGCATGAACTTAGTGTTTATGTTTAATTAGAAGAAAAGACCTGTCAAATAAGTCATATTTTAAAGACTATTGTAATTTTAATGACATTTTAAAATGAGGAAGAAGAAAGATCTGAATAAACAAACCAAAAATGTTAAGTCATCTAGAGGATTCAGCCTTTTTTTTTTTTTTTTTTTGAGACAGAGTCTCACTCCGTCATCCAGGCTGGAGTGCAATGGTGCGATCTCGGCTCACTGCAACCTCCGTCTCCTAGGTTCAAACAATTCTCCTGCCTCAGCCTATCAAGTAGCTGGGATTATAGGCATGCGCCACCATGCCCAGCCAATTTTTGTATTTTTGGTAGAAACAGGGTTTCGCCATGTTGGTCAGGCTGATCTTGAACTCCTGACTTCTGGTGATCTGCCCACCTCAGCCTCCCAAATTGCTGAGATTACAGGCATGAGCCACCATGTCCAGCCCAGCCCAGACTCTTATTTTGTATAAATGAATCTCAGGGAGGTAGCTCAAGCTATTCTTCCAATTGGTGTTTGTGAGTCTAGATGACTCCTACTCCATCCCCACCAACCCCTGTGTTACAAAAGGAAAAGGATGTTCCTAGTAGAACTCCCCTGAACCCTAGATTAAGTCTAGCATTGTGCTAGTTCTTGCCTCCAGTTGCCCTGCTGCTATGGCTCTTAATGTTTTTACTCAATATCACAGAAAAGTCTCACAGAACAAATTAAGAAATCTCACTTTTTAAAGGATCATCAAAACCCCGTTATTTGCAAGAACATGGTTGGAACTGGAGGTTATTATGTTAAGTGAAATAAGCCAGGTGCGGAAAGAAAAACACTGCTGATCTCACTTACATGTGAAATCTAAAAAAGCCAAACTTAATAGACACAGAGAGTAGAATGGTAGTTACCAGGGTCTGAAGGTTATAAGGGGTTAAAGAAATATTGGTCTAAAGGTACAAATTTTCAGTTAAATAGGAGGAATAAGTTCAAGAGATCTAGTTCACATGGTGACTATAATAAATAACAATAAATTATATTATTGAAAATTCTAATAGAGTAAATTTAAGTGTTCTCATCACATGAAAAAAGATAAATATGTGAGGTAATGTATATGCTAATTAGTTCAATTTAGCCATTCTACAATGTATGCATTTATCAAAACATTATGTTGTACATGATAAATTTGTCCAATTTTGATTTATCAGTTAATTAATAAATTTAAAAGAAAAATGCTGTTCTAGTTATATTTTAAAAGGCATGCCCCAATCTTTCAGAACCTTAGCAAGCTCAACTATCTGTAAAATGGTCAATTAATTCCTCCCTCACTGACCTCACAGGGATATGGAGAGGGTCTAGTCACAGTGGGAACATATATAAAAACAATGTAAACTGTAAACCATGGAAATAATGTGTAATAACTACATACTATTACGGAATTTGAATATGATGGCTTTAAACTGAGCTTGTCCAACCCGTGACTCACAGGCCAGCTACTTGCAGCCCAGGATGGCTTTGAATGCTGCCCAACACAAATTCATAAACTTTCTTAAAACATTATGAAATTTTTTTGTGATTTTTTTTAGCTTATCAGCTATCATTAACGTTAGTATATTTTACATGTGGCCAAGACAATTCTTCCAGTGTTGCCCAGGGAAGCCAAAAAAATTGGACACCCCTACTTCAAACCATTTGAAATAATGATTTAAAGGAAACAGAAAAGCATTCATCTCCTATATAAATGTTCTATATAAAGAATCATATAATTCTCTTTTTAAAGTTATAATTATACTTCCCTTATTGTAATTGTGTTTCTGAGAAGTTGTTTATAAATCAAATTTTATTTTAAGCACATTAAGGGAACAAGCTATTTAAAGAAACTCCCCGTTAAACCTTTTGTGAAGTGAAGAATGCTTCTAAAATGCAAATAGATAATTTTTAACTACTCATTTTTTCAAGTTTGGGATTTGTATATGATGTTTTCTGGAAGTGAGCCACAGCTGTATCGCCATCAGCAACATCTGGTAGTTTCTCTATGGAACTGCTGATGCCTTTCTTGGGTCACACTCACAACAGCACTACCACTGGCCTCATAGTAAGGATGAAACATTCAGATCCTTCCAGTTACCCACCAAGCACTAAGAAACAAACACAAGTGTTACCAACTCTTAGACTCCATTCATGGCTGGACTCCCTCGTTTCCCACAATAAACACTTAACTTAATTAACACTTTTGATTCCTTATCCAAAAGAGAAGAAAAAATACCCTTAATGAAATTAATGACACATCCTCAATGTTCAGGACTGATTTCTTACACACCTAGAATTGTCACTGTGTCCCAAATAGTCCAAAAATCTTATATGAGGATGTTTTTATAAGATCTGCTACATTTCTTGGCTTTGACTAGCTTGATAATATATCTGGTGTTAAAAATAAAAAGTTTTCATAAAATTTGGTTTCTCGGAAACTCACAAAAAGATTCGTTTCTTCATAATGAGTTTCATCAAAAGTTTTTGTGGTTCAAGATCAAGATTCAAGTAACTTCCCATTTAACTCAAATCTGTTTCAGACTCCAGTTTTTCTAAGGCTCACTTTCCAATTTGCTGATCGGCTGCCAGTGTGCACGTTAGCCACAAGAGAGGCTGAAAGGGTAATGGAGAGATTTGATTGGAGTGCTTCAACCATAGAATTTCTACAAGCATAGCTTTGCACTTATCAAATTAGAATTGCCCAAAAAGAATCTTCTGAAAATTGTTCAATATTGTCACTGGGAGCTCACAAGGCTAACCAAGGAATTCAATGATCTTTTTCATCATTAATCCAAATGTATTTCACAATTAATCTGGCAGAATAAATCTCAAAGCACTGGTAAGAAAAAGAAAGACCTCCTAAACAACAAATTAAGAAATTGAAACCTGTGAGGACGTAGGCAAGGGCAATGTCATGATGAAGACCATAGTGATCAAGAGCATGGATTCTGGAGCCAGATCGGGTTCCAATGGCAACTCTGACACTCACTAGCTGTGTGACATTGAACAATGTAATGTGTAGACTTCAGTTTCCTCATCTATAAATACAGGTGACAACAGTACTTACCTATAGTAGGGTTGTTATACAAATAAATGTTAACATGTATAAAGTCCTTAGAACAGCACCTAAATAGTATGTAATGTAGAATGTGGAATAGAATAAAAAGTCTGGTTCTGTAAGAAACCTTAGAAATGAGAAGGTGAGACACAGAGAGGTTGCAAGAACTAAACTACGTGACCCATCAATGATACACACATAATGGCTCTGACAACCTCTCTCTGTTTTGTTACTGGTTTATTGGATACTCTGGGATAGTCATTCAAAGGATTACTGCCAAATTGGAATGACAGTAACACTGAGGATATTTAACACCAAAGGATGTTTCATCTTTCCTGTGAGGCCAGTGGTAGTGCTGCTGTGTGACTCAAGAAAGGCAGGAGCAGTTCCACGGAGAAACTACCAGATGTTGCTCATGGCAGTAAAGCTGTGTCTCACTTCCAGAAAACATCAGATACAAATCCCAATGTTATTAATACTAATAGCATTTGTATTAGAGGTGTGAGAAATTATGAACAGAAAAAAAAAAAAAGCACTCTTAACTGTTTGCTAGTGGAAAAGCACCAGAGTTTCAGAGCATATTACCATTTCCCAAAATCACATTTCTGTTTTTAATCACACGTTCTGAGGCTGCTGTCTATAGAGAAATGTGGACTATAGCCAGAGGGCTTTTCGAAATGGAGGTTTTTTTAATAACAGAGAAAATGAAATACTCTGAAAATCACATTTGGCTTCAGAAGTAAGCGTAGGCTAGCTTATTAAATAGTGCGCTAAATAGGAAGTAAAAGCTCAAGCACTTGACGGCTGCTCACATCCTGTGTGACCTTGAGAAATTACAGAGTTTTTTTTTTATTAAATTACAGAGAAAAAAACCTTCTAGGTTTTTTTTTTTTTCTTTTCTTTTCTTCTTTTTGAGACACAGTCTTACTCTGTCACACAGGTTGGAGTGCAGTGGCACAACCTCGGCTCACTGCAACCTCCACCTCCCGGGTTCAAGCAATTCTCCTGCCTCAGCCTCCTGAGTAGCTGGGATTACAGGCCTGTGCCACCATACCCGGTTAATTTTTGTATTTTTAGTAGAGAATGGGTTTCACCATATTGGCCAGGCTGGTCTGAAACTCTCAACCTCAGGTGATCCCCCTGCCTTGGCCTCCCAAATTGCTGAGATTACAGGCATGACCCACCGCACCCAGGCTGAGTCTTTCTGGATTTCATGTTCCCTATAGGTGAGGAAGAGGGAAATCTTGTTGCTTCTCTAGTGATACTTATGTTAATGATGACTGATTCAAGGGTAAAGCCCTTCCCAATTATTAAAAAACTTGCGAATGAAAGGCAGGCCACTAATAATGGAACCCTTTACACAGTTGGTAATACTAGATTCATATCCTTCAGCACATGAATTGTTCCACATGGATATAAACCAGGATGCAAACTTTGGTTCCATAACTCATTATTAGGGTATGAGTGATTTAGGAATCTGATAGGCCCCAGGTTAGCCAAGGACCAGAATGAAGGTTGATCTGTTTTTCTATGGTGCAACATCAAGGGTAGGCTCAGATCCTTTTTGAGATTCTGTGAGATTCTTAGAGCATGGGCGATCTTATCCATCCCAACGAGGAAACCAGGTCTCAGGGAAAAGATTACATCACAAATCAAAAGTAAAGCTTGCCCTAGGCTTGAGTGGTTACCTATATTTCTAACACTTTTTTTGACCACTAGAGATTGACTTAGGTATTTTATGATTTCAACAGATGCCAGGCAGAGACAGAAAGAAAATAAATGACTACTGTAATAGGTACCCAGTGACTCAAGGCATAGCACACCATATGCCATTAATTGAAGAAACATTCTTTTCTCAAATGGGTTAAAACAGTATTATTTTTAAAAAATTTAATGTATTTGGTGGTAATATGCTTTCCCATAGGCCAATCCATTAAAGAACATGCAGGCCCACACCTCCCACTGGTGGAAATATTGAAGAGCAAAGTCAAGCTGAAGGACTTGCAAGACCAGACAATGAAAGGAATTGCTACCCATCCAGCTGAAGTCCATGTCACACTCCAAGGCTTTAGGACATTGTAAGAGACAGAGAAAGGAAAAGAATACACAGAATGAGAGTCTTTTTGTTTAGGATGAGAGATACAGGAGAGATGTTTAGGAAGCACAGGTAAGAAACTCAGATCGAGAGAGCAAAGTTACCACTAGGCAAAAAGGTCTGCTTTCCTTGTGAAAGTGTAGTCGTTAGGCACTTTTCTATGGCTACTCAAGGAAAAATGGTAATTTAGATAGCACTTTAACCTTTTTCCACATTTCTAAAAGTATCCTAACCCTCAAATAAACTCTAACTCCAACCATCTTTCATCAGTTTTGCATGTTAGTTTAGAGGAAATCACATGGAAGAAAGGAAAGAGAACAACACACCACCCCATATTTTATCAGATCCACTGGAGTGAAAGTGTCAGCATTTTTTAAAGAATTTAGATTCATGTTTCTAGGTGACTGTCAGCAAATCCAGGAGGCACATTCTGACAGTGACATAGAAACTCACAAAACCAGAAGAATGTTATAGAGAGGACAAATGCTACTGAGCCTGAACTATCTTCACAGGTTTGAGAGGCAAAATCCTGCAGGAAGAGAGAAAGAGATAGAGAACTTCATTTGTCCTCTCTATAACATTCTTGTGGTTTTGTGAATTTCTATACCACTATCAGAATGTGCCTCCTGGGTTTGCAGTGAAAATCTGCTCAGCTGACTTCTCACCTCACTTTGGGTCAGCAAATGGCCTGGCACTTTTTATTTAGTAAGTGTTCATGATAATGCAAGCAAAAATATGTAGGCACTTTGATAAAAGGGATCAGAAAGGAGAAGCTCTGGATCCAGTGGGAAGGCATCTGAGGAGGGAATACTCTGGGTGAAATGCCGTGCCCCTCGAAGTGTGGTTCCTGGACCAGCAGCATCACCAGATCACAGGCCCCACCCTAGACCTACTAATCAGAATCTGCACTGTAACAAGATCTCCACATGTTGCATATACAATTAAGGTTTGAGAAGAGTTAGTGTAGAGGACAGCCCTGGGCAAGCAAAGAAAACTCGGATGGGAATCAGGATCCCTGGGGATATTCTGGGTGGTTTGGAATCACCCAGAGGATGACATATAGCAGGAGGCAGTCCATATTAGATCTGGCTGGCAATGGCATCATGGCCCCAAGGAATGATGGATCAATGCCATAGGGGGAAGATGGAGGAAGTAATCTCTCATCAGGGTCCACTCCTCTGTAAGAATTGGCCAATGCTATTATCAGAATCCTAGGCATGAAGAGTAAAATTTAAAAAATGGCTCTAGTTCCTTCAAGGAACAGAAGTGATTAGAAGGTAAACCAAGGCCAGGCACAGTGGCTCACGCCTGTAATCCCAGCACTTTGGGAGGCCAAGGCGGGAGGATCATGAGGTGAGGAGATGGAGACCATCCTGGCTAAGACAGAGAAACCCCGTCTCTACTAAAAATACAAAAATTAGCCGGGCGTGGTGGCGAGCCCTTGTAGTCCCAGCTACTTGAGAGGCTGAGGCAGGAGAATGGCGTGAACCTGGGAAGCGCAGCTTGCAGTGAGCAGAGATCACGCCCCTGCACTCTAGCCTGGGCAACAGAGCAAGACTCTGTCTCAAAAAAAATAAAATAAAAAAAGAAAAGAAAAAGAACATAAACCAAGACAAAAGCTTGATTCTAGAGACTGATTCAACATTGGAAAGGCAGGCAAATGTCATGACTTGGAGATTACATGGCCAACCTCCCTGGCACTGATGTCTCAATCTCCCACCAGAAAATCCCACCAGCCATAAAGGGCTGGGGTTCTCAGTGTCTCCTGCCCTGTTTGGGTGGCTTCATGAACTAGACTGAGCAGCAGTTTTAGTTGTTTGGGACTGAGAAATGCAAGGAGCTAACATGACTGGTGCAAATTTGGTGAAAACCAGTTAAAGTGAGTTGAGATATATATATATTTTTACATAAAATGTGTTTTATGAAAATACTGTGGGTTTAAATTTACAGATTTAACTGAAGTGTTTATATCCTTAATCTTGAAAAACCTTGTTATGAAATACTGTACTTAAAATTGGGTTCCAAGCAAAATCAGCTCGCCTTCAATGTGCTTGGAAGTTTACATCACCAAAATATCTCAAAGCCCCACCAGATTTTGGGACAAATGAAAATACATTAGCATTAGCATGAAAACTCAAATTCCACTGCCTAAGTGCCTCTATATACTGATGTGAACCTCAACTTCTTTGAGAACATTCCTACGTATTCCTGCAAGTGCCTAGCAGGCATTTCACACAGCACTCAGGAAATCGGTGCCCACCAGGTGCTGCCATTTGCCCACCAGGCCTCAGCTTGGCATCCAACATGCGCCTTAGGCATCTGCCATGCCCCACTGGGATGTCTTGCACTGCTCCTTTAGGAGATAACCACCTTGTCCAGGATGCTGTTTCCTGGTATGCATGAATTATAACATACATAGGATACCCAAGACAGGATGATCTTCCTTTAGTCCTTGTTTGACCAAAACTAGGATATATTTGAAGCAGAGCTAGAAAGAGGTACAGACTTAGACCCATGCGATCCTCATGGACACAAGAAAGCTCTCCTATAATTTTATTGTTCTTACCTTAGACACATATGCATAACATTTCTCTCCTCATAGACTATCTTTCCCAGTTCAATTATTTGTGTAAATATATATTTGGGGGATGGTGTGTTTATGTGCATGGAAAGGGTTGGTATGGTCCTTTGGCCCTATCAGATAAATTTCCACTGAGAACTAGGCAAGATCAGTCTGTTATTTTTCTACAAAAGGGAAAAATAGGACATTCATCATCTAGAAATAAAAATAGTGATTCCCTCTTTCACACACAGTATTTAACGAATATCTTACTCTAAAGAGACCAAACATGTGTTAGACCTCTGATCATAATGTCTCTACTTTTAGTTTGTATGAATGTGAAAAAAGACTTCTAAAAAGAATTTTAATACCATGAGTCTTTAAATGAGGACTCTCTTACTAGTACTACAAACTAAGAGCTTTACTTTTTAAAATTTTACTTACATTGGCACCTAAAATGGCATGTGACCAACCACACATGATCATCCATCAAAGTGCCCAAGGGAAATAGTGCAAGGGAAATAGGGCAAGGGAAATATTTTTCTCACACAGAGGTTACTGCTACATTGTCAGACAGCCAAGAAATTCTTCTACTACTTGATTTAAGTGACTTAACACATGACAGCAGCCTTTTATAATGCATACATGTTAAACCTGTTTATCTTTAGCCTATTTTTGATCTAAGATCTGTATTGTAAATGATGGAAAGTAATAAATGTCACGTAAAAAGAAAGATAAATAAATGACGTACTTCGGAAATTCAATGGTAAAAAGAAACCCAGGACATTCCCCAGTGAAGAAGTCAGTATTTTCTGACAAGGACAAATTAGAAGCATCATTTACTGAGAGGTTTTTTGTGGCTTTTGTTTTTTTTTTTCTTTAACCTCCATTGGGTTAGAGGCTAAGAAATGATTAAAGGACTTTATAATTATGAGTTTGTTGCATTTTTTTCTTCACCCAACACTTTAGTGCTTTCCTTGTTTTTTGTTTGTTTGAAGTCCCAAATTCTGCAACAGAGAATTATTCTCTTTGTAGAAAAGACAGATTCAGGCTAGGCACAGTGGCTCACGCCTGTAATTCCAGCACTTTGGGAGGCCGAGGCAGGTGGATCACAAGGTCAGGAGTTCAAGACCAGCATGGCCAACATGGTGAAATCCCGTCTCTACTAAAAATACAAAAATTAGCCAGGTGTGGTGGTGGGTACCTGTAATCCCAGATACTTGGAAGGCTGAGGCAGGAGAATCATTTGAACTCGGGAGGCAGAGGTTGCAGTGAGCCAAGATCATGCCACTGCAGTCCAGTCTGGGCAACACAGCGAGACTCTGTCTCAAGAAAAAAAAAAAAAAGCAGATTCGATATATAACACCTATTATAGAATACTTGGGGGTGTTGAAAGGTTCAAGGGGAGTAGTAGAGGTGGGATAGGGAAAGAGCAGTAGAATCCAGAGGGAAGGTTGAAAATAAATTCTCCAAGCATTTGAAATAAAACAAGCCAGTCCTGAATATTTAAAAGGTACAAGTATTTAAGTATTAAGACTGTATGCCAGCAGTCCCCAAACTTTTTGGCACCAGGGATCAGTTAAGTGGAAGACAATTTTTCCACAGATCAGGGGCTGAGAGGGATGGTCTCAGAATGATTCAAGCTCATTACATCTATTGTACACTTTATTTCTATTATTATTACATTGTAATATATAATGAAATAATTATAACTCACCATAGGGTCAAATCAGTGGGAGCCCTGAGCTTGTTTTCCTGCAACTAGGCAGTCCCATCTGGGGTGATGGAAGACCATGACAGATCAGGCATTAGATTCTCATAAGGACTGCACAACCTAGATCCCTCACATGTTCAGTTCACAATAGGGTTCGCGCTTCTATGAGAATCTAATGCCTCTGCTGCTCCGACAGGAGGTGGAGCTTTGGTGGTAATGTGAGCAAAGGGGAGTGGCTGTAAATACAGATGAAGCTATGCTTTCTCACCTGCTGCTCGCCTCCTACTGTGTGGCCCAGTTCCTAACAGGCCATGAACAGATGCTGGCATGGGTCCATGGCCCAGGGGTTGAGGACCTCTGCTGTATGCTATAGAGTGCTGATATTAACATATCTTCAGATAGTGGACAGAGACTCTGAGAATCATGGAAATACTGACTTGGTACAATAGTTGTGCAAGAATAGTAATTGCCCCAAGGATGAACAAAGGTGAAAATTCACTAGAGGGGTAGATCCTTTGCCCTCTAAGAGCCACAAGCTACTGTCATGGAGAAGGAGGCCCACATCACAGAAAGCAAGCAGAAATCTCAGTGCTGGAGAGGAAATACGGGGGAAATTCCTACCGTCTCCATGACAGACAAGGCCAAGTTACTAACTGCTCTTTTCTTTCTATTATTTTGATATGGAATAGAAGTGAAAATTTTGACTTCAATTGTATTAAACTAAAGAACTTATTTGTCAATATTGACGTTATACAAATTTTATGGGGCTCTTAATGGCAAAGGCATTAAATGTCTCAAAGTGCATTGCTTCTCCTTTCTCCTAGAGGTCTCTTAGATTCAGAATCACATTTTTAAATGTCAGACTTAAGTATCAATATATTACCATTGCATATAAAGGAGTCAGGAAATGGGTCCGATGTGAAATACACCTGATTTTTTGAAAGTAGCATGAGCCATATTCTCAGCCTATGCCATATGGTTTAATTTTTTTTCTAGGACTCTCAGCTGAAAAGAGACTTGATATTTTTGAGTATCGCATATAGTTTTCCTTACTTCATTGAGCTAAGATAGCTAGACCTGGGGGCAGAAATGAGTGCATCCATTCAAAAGCCCCCTACATCCAGCTATGTAAAACATGAACTTCCTATATTCCAAGTATTTAAAACACTGGAAAATTGGTTTAGGCATTTAAAGAGAAAAAACAATCTTTATTCTTCCTCCTCCTTCTTTGTCAGGAAAAGAAATTCCATGATCAACATCGTGAATCCATTATCATAAATAATAGAATTGTCACCAATCTGCGAACAGAGTCAGCAAATAAAAATGTGCAAGCTTGCTATTTACCCTTGTTGCAAATATGTTCCTCTAAATAAAGTAGACATTTCATAATCAAGTGCATCTTTCACTTCCTGTGGCATACTGAATTTTGTTGATGCAGATGATAGCTCATTCAGAAAATCTTTGATTCTTATATAGCTTTTCAATTACAGAAACAAAGACTCCCGTAGGCTATTTGGCCTGAACCAGTAATATTAGTTTGCAATGTGACTTACTGGGCTTTACATTACAGCAGAAAGTTAAATTAAATATAAACAGCAATCCTGTTCCTCTGACTGTCCTCCTCTTTGTTACCAAAGATGACCTACTCTGTTCTGCCTGATAAAATGTATTTTACATCTTTCCTTTAACTTCGGGAGTTATCTATTCCCATCCTTCCACAAATTTACTTCACAGCACTGAGCTCTCTCCTTGCTTTCTGTGATGTGGACCTCCTTCTCCATGATACTAAAAAGTCTACTGTCCTCCATAAAACTTTCCTCAGCCATTCTAACAGTAATAGCCTTCTTATAGCTATAGATGAAAGTGTTCTGATTTCAGATCTCTTGTGTTTTCTGTTTTATTTATCTATTATCTATCATCTATCTATCTATCTATCTTCGTAAGTGTAAAGCCCTCTCTAAGACTCTGTATGTCTCTGAGGCCAGCATTCTATACATAGTGACTTCTCAACAAATGATGTGTGCCATGTGGAAGCAGTGGAACTGCATAGAGGGAAAGCAGAAAACAATGTCATTCTTTCCTCCTCCTTCCCAAGTCTGTGGGACTAGTTCATCCACCTGCCATAAGAAGAGGCCTGACTCTCCACATCCCCACCTACACTTGACTCGTCCCCCACCCCACCCTACGCACCCCTACCTAGGCCGCATTCTGACACCTCCAGAGAAGGGGAGGTGTGGGAGAGGGAAAGGAGGTAAAGAGCAGGAAATGGTGTCTTCCTCTGGTACTGTGATGATGTAGACATGGTCACCTACTAACTAGTTACATGAATTGGGCAATTTACTTAACTTTTCTGAGCTTTAATTTCTGCATGCTGTGAGAAGTGAGTTACTAATAAATGTAAGGTTATTTGTAATTTAGACACTCCAAGCTTCTGTATTTAACAGTTCTCCTCCAAACTCTACCTAAAGCTCCCTTGGTTGTGCCCCCTCATCTGACCGTCTTGAGGCACTCAGCTCTGCCCTGTCTGCCATTGGCACCTAACATGTTATCTATTTTTTTCTGTAGTACCACTAGACAGCTACCTTGAAATAGGTTCACCTTACATTTTCAGTCCCTCACAGGACCATATCAATCTGTGCATGTAATCTCTTTTTGCTGGGCTTTGCTTGAGGGGAGGCAATTTCTCCGTTTCATAACACTCTGACAGCTTTTTCCAAAGACTTCTGATTTCTCTTTCCTAACATCTTTAGCCTCATTCTTTGTACGCCCATGAGTGAGTATTGGGCTAAGGACTGTATGACCTGTTTATGGTGTTCTTGTTTGCAAGTGACTAAGGAGATCTAGCTACTCAGCCTGGTGTACAGAATGTACACCTGCTATTGTTCAGTCTGGGCCTTTTAGTATTCTCACATCTTTGGTGTAGCAGCAGATTTTGAGACTTTTTCCCCTATGACTATTTCTCTCTTATTTCAGATTCACGTCTTTTCTTTTCTTTCCTTTTTTTTTTTTTTTTTTGTCTCACTCTTGTCCCCCAGGCTGGAGTGCAATGGTGCAATCTCAGCTCACTGCAACATCTGCCTCCCAGGTTCAGGTGATTTTCCTGCCTCAGCCTCCTGAGTAGCTGGGACTGCAGGGATGTGCTACCACACCCAGCTGATTTTTATATGTTTAGTAGAGATGGGGTTTCATCATGTTGGCCAGGCTGGTCTCAAACTCCTGACCTCAGGCTGGTCTTGAACTCCTGACCTCAGGTGATCCTCCCGCCTTGGCCTCCCAAAGTGCTGGGATTACAGGTGTGAGCCACCGCACCCGGTTGAGATTCACATCTTCTAAACTTTAGCTTACTCATGAAAACATACCTGGGCAAGAGAAAACTTTTAGATCCTCAGAATGAATTCAAAGTTCAGCCTTGCTAGGCATATTCAGTTCTCTTTGCCTCCTGACTAAATTCATGTTATTCCCAATTACTCCTCACTTAGCCTTTCTGTACTAGATGTTTGCATTCTCTTTCTAACATCACATTAAATGTATGTCTTATCTAGGATGAGTTTCTGCCAGGTTTCCCAGTCCGTATAAGAAGTAGTGGATCTTTTCCAGGCTGCAGGTTTTTTTTTTCCCCTGGCCCAGGCCTAGGACCTATTCATAGTACTTGGAACATAGCAGTGTCCAATAAATATCTCCTATTATAGTTTGTGTAATCCCTGGCTTCCACAAGACCAGCTTCCTTCTACCTCTTTTTAACTGCAAATTGCTTCATATTTATGGGAGACAATGCTCTCTGTATACTCAGGAATGAATCATACCTTCCATTAGAACATTTATTCCTATATGTGTATGAGGAAATAAATATATTAATAAATGTTTAAAACAATATTAGGAAGCCAATAACTTAGGATACTCATAGATAGTGACAGCAGGGAAACATTTCTTAGAAATGATTACCATCAAGGACAGCTGAGGAAGGACCAAAATCTGAATGATGATAATAGCTAACATTTATATGTGTATTTGATACACCATTCTGAATGCTTGACATGTAATTACCTATGTAAGCCTCATAACAACACTGCAAGAGAACTGCTATCATTATACCCATTTTGCAGTTCTAGAAACAGAGACACAGGCAATGTCAATGTCTTAATCCATTTTGATGTCTATGATAAAATACCAAAGACTGGGTGGTTTACGGACAACAGAAATTTACCTCTCATAGTTCTGGAGCCTGGGAAGTCCAAGATCAAGGTAGTGGAAGACTTGGTGTCTGGTGTTGGCCCGTTTCCTGGTTCATATATGGCACCTTCTTATCGTGCCCTCACATGGTGGTAGGGATGACCTAGCTCTCTGGGGTCTCTTTTATAAGGGCACTAATCCCACTTAAGAGGACTCTACACTCCTGACCTAATTACCTCCAAAAGGCCCACCTCGCAATATCATTGCCATGGGAGTTATGTTTCAATATATGAACTTCGAGAGAGCACAAATATTCAAACCATAGCACTGAAGATATGAATCTTGAGCCTGAGGTCACAAATATGCTGACGGATAAAAGTGGGATTTGGAGGCAGACTGTCTGCAGATTTCATGTTCTCAACTATTATTTAATACTGCCTCTGACAGGAGGGGAGCCAGCAGCATAAAGATTTGGGGAAGAGCTTTTCTTCAATTAAGCTCAAAGGCCTAAGACAAAAATAAACATGCCCTCACCATGCCAGCAGACACAGCTCCTTTTAAACTTTTTTTTTTTTTACCTTTCCTTTTTTAAATAACCTTCCAGTTGTGCTTCAGATGTGACAACCAACCCATCACTTTTTCTGCCATTATCCTATAATTTCCTTTGCCTTGGAGCCAACCTAAATTTTTTCCTTTCATTTTCTGGGTTTGACCCAAGCAAAGTTCTTCTATAATGAAACTCCAGGTCTCTGTTCAGTTTTAACCCAGATAAACCATCGACTCCTGTAACAGAATGCAATCCTCCTTTTCTTTAAGACCTTTCCAAGAACTCACCTACCCAGGAAACAGTAACAACAAAGCTTCCGGATCCTCTGCCAGGCTCCACAGCGCCATGACAAAGAACCTTATGTGTAAGGAGGACCCTATCTATCTTTAGCCTCAGCCGTATATGCCAAGATGACAGGACTGAGTCTGTCAATTTCTAACATATTCTAAAAGATCCTAAATCATCTATCTGTAATGAAGGCTTCATCATCCATAAAGGTGGGTTGCTTTGATTGATGTGGCAGTAGCTGCTGCAATCATTGAATAGTGAACAAATGATAAGAGGTGGGAGCAAGAAAGGAAGGCAATGATGGATTTAGGATACTCTAATGACCACGTCAAAGTGGACTGGAGGATGAATAGCCAGCATTCTCAGTATATTGAAGGCTGCTAGCCAGGGGTAGGTTTAATAGTTCAGGGCATTCTATGATGAATTTTATGATTTAAGAATGTTAAGAGACCACACACCAAATTTTCGAGGTATTTTCCCTAGGATATTTTATCAGTTAGGGTTCCATTTCTGAAAAGAGAACCATCTCTAGCCACTCTAAGAATAAAGAGATTTAATAGAGAAAGCTAATTGTTTATCTGCTCCAAGGTTGACTCCCAGAACACCCCAGAACTGGCCCACCAGCGGAACAGCTACATTTACTTTAGCCAGGAAATTTCAGGGTTATGAAGTCACTGTGCCAACTACTGGTTCTAGTATCACATCACCTGGTTCATAGTCCGGATGTCCAGAAGCTTCTGCCAGAACTGCTGACCCTAGTGCCATGCCACTCATGCTAGGATAATATTTGCAAAATGGATCTCTGCACATCGTTGCTTCTTTCTCCATCTAATTCAGTTTTGAACTTATAACTTCATCTGTGTGTCCAAATTATTACTAGAGCCCAAATTATATCCAGAACCTGAGCCACAGTGATATCTGAGAAATGTTTTTAGCTTTCCAACATGTGCACTATGGAAGGGAATACCAAAAAGAGTTGGAATAGATGCTCTATGAGCCAGGTTATTATATCTGCCACAGATATGTTCATTTGCTATTCAAGAAGGATGATGTTTTAAAACTGGTTCTCTTTTTATAGAAGCTTGATCAGTAGATACAATAACCATTTGCCTCATGAACAAATTTGTCTAAGAAATAATGTTTACCCACATTAGATACAGGTATCTCTTATGTAGGGACATGTGTTCCTTAAAACAATTGTGTCTAGGTACATGTCTGTAGATTAAATACTATATTCCTATTGATTTATAGCCTTTAAGAAGATGAGTTTTAAATTGATATTCAAGTTTTAGAGTCCCTTAATGATTTAAATTTAAATTTCTCTGGTCACCATCTTCAAGCAATTAGTAATTTGTAAGTAAACAGTTTAAAGGACTAGGTTAGGGGATGGGAGAAAAACACACAGAAAATAGTAAAGTAGCATACTATATTCATTCCTTTTGCTTTTTTGTACTTTAACCAAAGGTATGCTGGAATTCACTCCACATCAGTGCATAAAATTCTTCTACATTTTTTCAAAGCTGTCCAATATGCCACTTTGTAGATAGTATCTGTTACATAAAAATTCAATATTTTTGTAAGCTAATCAGAAAATATTTCCTTTTAATTGATGAGTTTAGCCCAATTACAGTTCATCATATAACTTTAATGTATAGTTTCCAACCCATATTTGTTTGTATTAAATTTGTTTCTGCTAGTATTTTTATAGGTTTATTTTCTTCACTTTCATGTATTTATTTCTATATTTAGAAAACTTTATGTTTTTATTATAAAGGTGACCTTTATACCAGTATTTTTTGTAATGCTTCAAGGCCCTCTTCCTTATACTTAACCTTCTGTTATGGCTTTAATTCCTCCTATTTCCTATGTGGCAATTAATAAGCTTATTCTACTTTCTACTTTGTCTCTTGCTTATCCTCATCTGTTTTTTCAGTTGTGTTACTTCTATTTTATCATAACGGGTAATACTCAAACACTATTCCTCCCATTGTGCTGCAACCTTCGTTTTGGTCCTAAATCTACAATTAAATATATTCAACACTCAACATCATTCCTTTTACTGAGTTAGCTCCAGTCATGTCTTGTCTTGGTTTAATGAGGCAGATCCTCTAATGGGTTACACAGGAAGGTTTGTAAATTCAACATTCCTTGAGCTCTTCCTGCTTAAAATTATTTTTCTATAGTTTTGACACTTGAAGAATAACATCAATGTTTATAAAGCCTTTAAATTATATTTTGTTTCCTTGAGTTTTATGACATACTCCTCCACTGTTGCCTTGCTTCATGCTGTGTTGCTGTCAAAAGTCTAAAGTTAATCTAATTTCCTTTGTTCTATAAATAACTTGATCTTTTTGCTTATCTCAAGTATTTTCTTTAAGTTTAATAATTTTACTAAAATATGCCTCGGAGGTGACAATTTATAATCAATTTTCCAGGTACACAATAGATTCTTTCCACATGTGAGTATAAATATATTTTTGAATTGCCATATTGTTTACTGAATTATATTATTTACATATTAATTATATTATTTTCTTTTTACTTGTGAACTATAAGACATGTATGTTAGATTTTTCTTTGCCTAGGTTCTACATCTAAAACCTACCCATACACTCACTTTTTAAACTTGGTTTTTCTATTCTTGGCTATTTCTATTCCTTTCCTTTTTGTTTTCAGTCCATTTACCTATTCTCTCTTGATTATGTCATAATTTCATCTACGTTTCTGAAATGAGCTTTAAAATTTTTCTTCTTCTTTCTTCCCTAAATTTGTTTGATCAGTTTTCTCACATCTTCCTCTTTTTTGTTGTTGTTGTTGTTATTCATTTCCATTCTGCTGTTGAATTTCTGATTCAAAGTACTCTGTCATGTGTGAAAATGCTTGTTTTGTGATAATGAATGCTGAGATGTATTTCAGCTGTCTTCTGCTTCTTGGTTGTTTTCCTGGTGATGAGAAAGGTGAAAAGTGTTTTTACCATGTGAAAAAATTTGATTTCCACTTTTTATTTCACTCTTGAATAACTTTGGTGTGGGTGTTGCCTGACATACTGTGTTTATTTTTAAATGTTTTGGATTTTTCCAAACCTTAAATAACAGGTGTTTTTCCATGGGAAGAAATTAAGGTGAAGGTTTTGGTGGATTAATGTTTCTTAGCTCAAGATCACCCTCTTAGTTGGCACAGTAAATTGCAGTGTCTTTAATATATGTACCTTTTTGGGATATTTGGTATTTCTTATTATTCAGTACTAATTGTATTTAAGGCATTTATGATATGATTTTTGCTCTGTGTCCCCACCCAAATCTCATCTTGAATTGTAATCTCCACGTGTTGAGAGAGGGATCTAGTGGGAGGTGAATAGATCATGGGGGCAGTTTCCCCATGTTGTTCTCATGATAGTGAGGGATTTCTCACAAGATCTGATGCTTTAAAAGTGTTAGTTTCCCCAGTGCTTGCTCTCTCTTGCCACCTTGTGAAGATGGTTCCTGCTTTCCCTTCCCCTTCCACCATGACTGTGAGTTTCCTGAGGACTCCCCAGCCATGTGGAACTGTGAGTCAACTAAGTCTCTTTGTTTATAAATTACCCAGTCTCAGGTGGTATCTTCATAGCAGTGTGAAAACAGACTGATTCAGAAAATCGGTAGTGGGTGTGAGGCACTGCTATAAAGATAACCTGAAAATGTGGAAGTGACTTTGGAAATGTGTGATGGGCAGAAGTTGAAACAGTCTGGAGGGCTCAGAATAAGACACAAAGATGTGGGAAAGTTTGGAACTTCCTAGACACTTGTTGAATGGTTTTGACCAAAATGCTGAGAGTGATATTGACAATGAAGTCCAGGCTGAAGTGGTTTCAGATGGAGATGAGGAACTTATTTCGAACTGGAGCAAAGGTCACTCTTGCTATGCTTTAGCAAAGAGTCTGGTGGCATTTTCTGCTCTAAAGATCTGTGGAATTTTGAATTTGAGACAGGTAATTTAGAGTACCTGGCAAAAGAAATTTCTAAGCAGCTAAGCATTCAAGATATAGCCTGGCTGATTCTGAAAGCATTCAGTCATATGTGTTCACAAAGAGATGGTTTGAAATTGGAACTTATGTTTAAAATGGAAACAGAGCACTAAAGTTTAGAAAATTTGCGGCCTTATAATGTGGTAGAAAAGAAAAATCCATTTTCTGGGGAGGAATTCAAACTGGCTGAAGAAATTTGCATAAGTAACAAGGAGTTGAATGTTAATAGCCAAGACAATGAGAAAAATGTCTCCAGAGCATTTCAGAGATCTTCATGGCAGTTCCTTCCATACAGGCTGGGAGGCCTAAGAGAAAGAAATGGTTTTGTGGACTGGGCCCAGGGCACTGCAGCTCTATCCATACTCAGAACTTGGTGCCCTGCATCCTAACTGCTATAGCTCCAGCTGTGGCTAAAAGGGGCCAATGTATAGCTCAGGCCATTGCTCCACAGGATGTAAGCCCCAAGCCTTGGCAGCCTTCACATAGTATCAAGCCTGTGAGTACAACAAAAGACAAGAGTTGAACTGTGGAGACTCCACCTAGATTTCAGAGGATGTATGGAAATACCTGGATGTCCAGGCAGAAGTCTGCTACAGGAGTGGAACCCTCATGGAGAACCTCTGCAAGAGCAGTGTGGAAGGGAAATGTGGGGTTGGAGCCCCCACATAGAGTCCCCACTGGGGCACTGCCTAATGTAGCTATGAGAAGAGGGCCACCATCCTCCAGACCCCAAAATAGTAGATCTACCAACAGCTTGCACCACGTGCCTGGAAAAGCCACAAACAACACCATCTGGTGAAAGCAGCTGCAGGGGCTGTGTCCTGCAGGGCCATGGGGTGGAGCTGCTTAAGGCTGAGGGAGCCCAGCCCTTGGATCAGTATGCCCTGGATGTGAGACATGCAGTCAAAGGAGATTCTAGAGCTTTAAGATTTAACAACTGCCAGGCTGGGTCTCAGATTTGCATGAGGCCTGTGGCTCTGTTGTTTTAGTCAATTTCTCCCATTTGGAATGGGAGCATTAACCCAATGCCTGTACCCCCATTATATCTTGGACTGTTGAGGAAGGCATGATTGGTTGTGAAATGTGAAAAGAACATGAGATTTGGGAGAGGCCAGGGGCAGAATAATGTGGTTTAAGTTTGACTCTGTGTCCCCACCCAAATCTCATCTCTAATTGTAATCCTCACATGTCAAGAGAGGGACCTGGTGGAAGGTGATTGGATCATGGGGGTAGTTTTCCCCATGCTGTTCTCATTATAGTGAGTGAGTTCTCATGAGGTCTGATGGTTTAAAAGTGGCAGTTTCTCCTGTGCTTGCTCTATCTCCTGTATCTCCTGTCACCTTGTGAAGAAGATGCCTGTTTTCCCTTCGCCTCCCACCATTATTATAAGTTTACTGAGGCCTTCTCAGTCATGCAGAACTGTGAGTCAATTAAATCTCTTTTGTTTATAAATTACCCAGCCTTAGGTAGTTTCTTTACAGCAGTGTGAAAACAGACTTATCTTTTATATTTTGCTTGCTTCTTTATTTTCCTCCATCAGTTATCCTTCAGAGATAAACCTCTGTTCTTTTAAGTTACCTCCTGGGACCCCAAAATTTATGCCTCCTGTAGTTAGTTACCTCTGGTTGGTCCCATAAACTTTCAAGCCATTTCCTTTTGATTCCCCAATTTCTGGTAGTCTACTACACAAGGGCTCCAGTTGATTCACAGCATTTCCACTCCACCCTCAGAGTAAGAACCTTTGTTCAGGGGATAATTTAATCTTTGTTTCAAGCCTTCTAGTACCTGGCTGCCCTCTACTGTTTTCTGCACAGTCTCTGACTCTTTATGGGATTGGGATCCAGAGGTGACTCCTGGTTGTCAATATTTCTTCATGAGTTAATATAAAGTTGTAGTATTCTCTGTCTCCCAGTTATGCTGAAGGGTGCATTTCTTCTTTTCTTATTAATATTTTTAGAAGATATGGGGAGAAATTCAAATTTGGGTGGTCACCATAATCCTATAGGAACCTATCATTACTACTTAATATTTGTAAAGCTATTTAAATGGTATCATTCTCTAACAACCATAAATTTCTAATAAAGGTAGTCAATTTAATCTTGTACATTAACTGGTATCTTTGCTAAACTCTTATTCTAATAATTTATGTATAGATTTGGGAAGATTTTTGTATATAAAATTATGTCATCTGTGAATAATGAAAATTTATATGTCTTCATTTTCAGTCCTTACATCTTTTATTCGTATGGGCTAATGCCCTCAATAAAATGCTGCAGAGGTTTGATTAATGGCATCTTTTCATCACTCCTATTTTAACAAAGAGAAAACTTTTAAAGTGTCACTACTAAGTGGGATGTTTGTCCTTCATGTATTTATCTAGTGTGTTGTTAAGTGTAGCAGGATGGCGTGTAATTTTTGCCAAATATATTCTGTTTTCCTTGAGTTAATCATTAAAGCTCACAGCAAAGGATGAAAGATTCCAAGAATCACCAGCTGTTGGGGCTATCCATCTCCTGCAGGGCTCACTGAGCAGAACTGTAATTCTTGAAATTGAGCAATCTCAAACCACATAGTATAAATATAAAACAAATTTTACATTCACCATAACCATCACCAACCATGTTGTATTGAGTTTCTTTATCCTCTGGGCTGTGAGTTTCATTATGACACATTATCTGAATTTTTTTTTCAGTCTTAACATGCACTAAAGTTTTCCATGTGTGTTTTGAAGAATTCATTCTAATCACTTAAAATATTAAATTATACAATTAGAGAAAATTGTTTAAAATACACAATAGGTGAGAATGCTCTTGTATTAGCACTATTTCTGGTCTCTCATCCCCAACCTTTTCATTTGGGTTATCTTTGATACTGATACAGGTAAAGAAGAAAGAAATCAGACATTTTTCTATGTGTTTGCAAGCTTATTTCTCCCTTGTTTTAAGTATCCCCCAAGTGCTTACATTCTGGTATATGACCATTTGCTCTTTGCTATAGCAGTCCCCAGCAAACTTACAACCCCAGTCTCATATACCCACCTTAGCCCTCATCTCTGGAGCTTATGGCATAGATAAGTCTATTTCCCACACCTCTAGAAACTGGGAACTTGAGGAGCTGCACCACCATACCAAATCTCCTCGGTGCTCTTTGCCAATCCAGTGTCAACAGAGCAGGTCAGCAAAGCCTAGCTGCTTGGCAGAAATCCTGCAGGAAACTAGACATCATTTTTTCCTCTAGCAGAGAAGTCTAAAGTTTATGAGTGATTCTCTTAGCCCCTTTCCTTGCCTTGACAGAAAGCAACAAGTTGAGTGCCCCACTCATCACCCACAGGAAGGAGAATGCAGAAGATGGCCTCTCTTCATGAGGAATACACTCCCTGCAAAAGGCACACCAGCTCACTACCAGACTTTCTCTAACATCAACTAAGAGGGAATGGGGCTAGGTTGCAAGGGCCAACTCTGATGAACAGGTACTTCTTAATCATCACTGCGGAAAAGTGACTGGCCCAGCATCTGTGAGTTCTCTAAACTTAGAACATGGAGTAAGTAAAGCCTTTGCTTCTCGAAAACTGTGGCCTTGAGTTCTCAATTTCTGAAAGAAAAAAAAAAAAGCAGCAGCAACTCCTGCTTGAATTTACAGGTTCACTCATAACATCCTGTTTCCCCATCATGGGGTAACATTGTAGCTTTAACTTACGGGTTTTGTCTCTATCCTAGGCTTACTTCAAACCATCAACACATGAAAAGGATAGCTGTCACTGAACTGTTTCCTTCAGATCCACTTGACCATCTGACCAAAATTAGTGGTTTAAAAGAACCATGCATCAGATATCTGATAAGGGTCAAATCAAACAACAGCAATAAGCAATTAGAGTTGTTACATTCATGGCACACTTATGAATAATGTCCTCATGTCTGCTTCTTTATATCCAAGATGAAGTAGCTAGCTGAAGCAACCACTTAGTTATTTCTGGGCCAAAATACATAATCCAAAGAAAAGTGATAGTCATTGGCTCATAAATTTAAAGCAAACTATAATATTCACATTCATTAGATCGTGACTGCACTCTAATTCATCAGCAGTTTATTGAGACAACCCAAGATAATGACAAAATTCATATGGACATGTATCCTCTGAGGACCAAAATCCAGTTTCTTTTTCTTCTTCCTTTTCCCCCACTTCCAGCCTTTCCTTCTTTGCTCTCTATCTTTTATTTCTTTATTTTATCTTTCCTTCCTTTCTTCCTTTCTTTCTCTCTTTCTAATATCTCTAATACATGGCATAGCTGAGTCCCTTATAAGTGCTCAAGAAATATTTGCCAAGTTAAACAAAAAATTAAAATGTAATATTTTATTTATTAGAAATGAATATGGTACAATAAACTTACTGGACTGTGAACTGTCCTCAACCTCCAGTTAACTGCCTGGGCATTTGCACTGAAATTTACAGTATCATCTTTCGAAAGCTGTGCTGCTTTGGTACATGCTATCACATCAAGCAATTTCTTTATTGGTTCTACCACACTAATCCCTCTTCAGTTCTATAGGCATAATGGAGAGGAAATAAGTCAACCCCACAAAATCTTTACATTTTTCCCTTTCCTTCATTATTAATCTTTCTCTCTCACAGCAAGAGAATTACACCTCTGAAGTCTTCCCATCCTCAGCAATCCCTCAATTCTTCTCCTTTCCCAGATGCACTTTTTATTTTACAATTATGTAACCCATATGACATCTCTGTCCAGCATTGGTTGTAATCTCCTCTCTCTACTCCCCATACACACATTGCAAAATCTAATACTATTGTTGGCACTATAAACCTCTATCTAGCTATTAACTTACTTTATAGTTGAAGGGAATTTGGATTTTAAAGGGAGTAGTGCCAAAGGCAAAATTAGGTCAAGAAGCACGAAACTGTTTGTAGAAAAAAGATTATCATGTGTTTTAATTCGATGTGAAGAATGGCTCTCTGGGCACTTGAGGACTGATAAGAAACTGAGACCCAATCATGTGAGAATTAGAGAAGAAGTGACATGTAGTGACAGCAACACATATATCCAATACCATGGGTAAGGAGAAGGAAGAGAAGGAACTGACTGGGATTGAAACCCAGAGACAAGGAAATTTTGTGAAGAAAATAGGAAGTGACAATAAAGGAAGATTCTTGGCAAACCAGGATAGTTTGAAACAGGATTGAACAAGAATCGATGAAACACAAAAGAGAAAAACTGCAGAGAAATGAGGCTCAGACATTGAAGCACATCTCAGTGTCCTAGCTGAGTCATCCTATGGTGACTTCCTCCGCCATCTCAGCCTCTCTGTCATTATTTGGTAAGACTCCAGCATCAATTCTCTACTTCCATCTGCAGGCCTTGGGTTGCCATTCTGTCCTGGTCTGATCTTCCTTATGTTCGTAGAAAACAGCTTTGTTGTGATAGCAGGCTGGGATAATAGCTGCATTCTGTAGCCATATAGCTAATTGATCCCCTAACTATTTATCAAATGTATATACTTTGCTGAATGCCTCTCGGCCCATCTGTAGGACTCAACTAAAAATTATCAAATTTATACACATTAAAGCACAATTTTTTAAATCTAAAAACTGGTGCTTAGAAAAGCAAAAAAAAAAAAGTTACTTGGTATTGATGTTTTATGTGCAAACCTTATTATTTTTGATGAAAATGAATGGTAAAATTACCAACAACTATCACTTGTCATTATAACAAATGAGCTTTGTTTGATGGTTAGTTGTCATTATGTTTTCTTAGTTTTGTAAAAGAAAGAGAAAGCAAAAAGGAAATGGCTAAAACTCCATAAAATTAACCTTCAAAGTTATAAAATCACCCGGTCAAGATATGTGTAGTAAAATTAATTCCATCGTACTCAAGGTGCAAATCTAAATTCTGGCACATAAGTAGATGTGCATGACTGTCTTCCAAATAGTTGGGAAAAAATTATATACATCCTTAAATGGCCAAGCTACCCATAATTCCCTACTTCCCTGTTAATTTCATCATCTTGACTGAGATTGAGATTTGAGTTTCAATTCTGGTTTATCAGCCCATTTTAGTTATGGACTCCAACTAAAAAGTGACTTATTATAAAATGCCTATTTCTATTTCTAAAATTTTATGAAATTTACTTAAGGACATGTGTTTCTTTCTTAACACTGATGAGGTCCTTGTACTTATAATTTTTAAAATGTCATGAATAAACAGAAATCATTTCTGAGCACCTGTTCATAAATTAGAAGCAAAATACATTTTTTATTTTCAGAGAAGATTCCTCTGGTAAGAAAAACCAGACAAGTACATTTGATAAACCAGTTATATTGTTAAAAAATGAATTACTTGGTAAAGAGTGTATGCATTTTAAATGTTCACCAAAAAAAGACAGCATTTAAGATTTGTAGTGATGTATGGAGCATTCACGTAGCTACAGAACTTAAATTAGACCTCAAAAGTTGTACAGAACTTGTTTGGGGTACATATGACTAGATATGTCTGATTGCGTCATGTTTTATCACAAAGGAAAAAAATAGGTTACCTACATGAGAAAAAGAAATAATATAAAGACAATCTGTGTCATTACCGAACAAATCTAGTAGCCACGGCAATTGGGGTAAGTTAGATTTGACAATTTTCTTCTCCCTGTTTAATCTTCACTGACTTAATCTCTAAGGCTTTGTGAAACCATCTGTACAACTGTGTTCTCTACCAGTTGAGAGAGAGCTATCAGAAAGAAAGATTACCTATAAAGCCCTTAAAGAAAAAACATTAGCATGCCAATATGATCTAATGCAGAACTACTCTGCCAGTCAAAAAGTTTCACAATTCTCAATTGTTTTTAGAGCTCCACTTCCTGAAGAGGTACCTTTATTATCTCTGCAAATCTTGTCCTTAAGTTTACTGTACACCATGTTGGATAGTTTTTCCAAAGACGACTGACTAATTTGGTCCAATTCTGAATGAGAAAACCCCTACAACTTCAGCTAAGTAGAAACTTAAAGTGAGAATGAGGACAATTCCATTGCAATTGTGAGGCAGTCAGTCACCCAGCCAAGTCTGGGTAGTGATGGGAATGAAGTCAGCAGGATGCTTGCTCTCTCCAAAGGAGATAATCAAGTTGCTAGAGCATAATAAATTTTGTTTAATATGCATTAGGTCCTTATTAGCTCTTAATGCCATGCAGAAGATATTATTATTCTGTACTTAATCCTGTTGTAAGTGCCTGTGCCAGAGCTCCCAAACAAATCTTTATCCTCTCATTCACAGAAGGAAGAGAGGGAAGAAGACCATAATCTGTCTTCGTTACTAACCACCGTAAAGGTGGCCTAACTAAGAAGAAAACCCTCAAGGGGCCTTTTCATAACCAGTCTAAACATTCCTAAGGATTTAAGATTAAGGCAATTTTTGATAATCCCAGAGGCAAATTTGAACTACTGAGATAGGTGAAAAGGGAGAGAGATAAGGCATAAATAAATAAGGAGATTTGAGGATGAACGATTATAAGAAAAGAAATTTTCCTTGCCTGATTGAAAACATTCTCTAACCTCTGCAAAAATGCACGCCATCTTCCCTTCTATCCTACAGGAGGTGGGGCTGCTCCTGACACCTGTACAGCAACTTCACCCCTACTCACCTTCTCAGAGTAGCATCTCATGAAATTCCTCCTCTCCCTCCCCTCTACTGGCAGCTTCCTTTCAACATACAAATAGGGGCAAGCATTTGTCCTCACTGATTTTCATTTAAAAGTAGCTTCTCCTAATTTTACCTTTTTTATTACCCTAATACTAGCAAATATCCATAAAGCAATCCTAAAGACCTTATACATTTTCAAACTAACAGCCAGTGTTTTTCCTAATTTTTATTTTATATGGTGACCTGCTGACCATGCAATAATATAGTACAAACATGAGTCATGAAAAAAAAACCTGTTTTTTATTCAGTGATCAGAATTCTAAGTTGCTGAGAAACAAGGTTGAGTTGTGGATAAATAATTATGGTTTGTGAGCTTTGCCATATACTCAGAAATTGGGAAAATAAATTCATTTTGGTGAAAATGAAAAATCAAGTTTGGGTGGAAACAATCCAGTGTGTTTGGTTTAAGGCAAGGGTAATTGGGGACCTATGGAAAGCTAAATAGAGTTTTTTAGTAGAAAGTTAGAAACGTAGGTCTGGAGTTGCCTAAGAAAGCTGAACTGGAGTTATAAATTGGGAGTCATCAGTCGGCAGGTGAAAATTAAAACTTTGCAGTGAAGATATTATCCATTTGCCAATTTCAAATGATATATCCAAGTAAGTTTTAATTTCTCCTGCTCCATAATGAGTTATAATTTGTTCGTAGGAAAATTAAATAAATTAAATATACTTCAAAAATGAATACATAAATAAAGCTAAAAGAAAGTCAAAGGTGACGAGTTGATGGGTGCAGCACAGCAACATGGCACAAGTATACATATGTAACAAACCTGCACGTTATGCACATGTACCCTAGAACTTAAAGTATAATAATAATAAAAAATTTAAAAAATTAAAAAATAAAAAAAGAAAGTCACAGGAATAAATTTTCAAATAAAATATCCTTGAAAGAATCAAAGAATGGCTTGTTTGAGTGAAACTTCGTTTTGTGTGGGTAAATGTGCTAGTTGGTGGAAGCAGTCAGTCTACAGCAGTACACAGCATGGGGAGTGGTGTGGCAAATGTGTAAGATGTGCAATTCACTGTCACCGTGCTAACTTTCATAGCCTATAGCTTACACAACATTTCTAGATAAAGAAAGCAAGAAATATGAGTCTCGATAGCAAATATGGGCTACAGGTATCTAAAAAAAATTAGACTAGAGAAATCATATCCTAGACTAGCTTATTCTGGGCTTTTTGAGTATACAACACAATTGTAGACTATCTGATGCCACTTCTTATTCTAAGTAGCCTCTTCTGAATGCATGTATTACTTGTTTAAATATAGATATATTTACTGCATATCTACAGACTGATGCAACTGATTTCATTGTGTCAATCCCACTAATATTTCCCAGATTTATCTCATCTATAAGAAACTGTTCCAGTAACTGGGACTAGAGCTAATTTCCTGACAGACAAGATCCCTGCCTCCATGGAGTTTATATTCTACTGAATTAGTTATGTTCACGAGTAAAGTGAGTTTCAACATTCTGTATCTCTGTAGGATTTATTCCAAGCTTCACCAGAATTGTTTAAAAGCACATTTTAAAAAATTTTAACTACATGCTAATAGTCATCAAGTAGAGCAATCAAGAAAATTTTAAAAATACTTTGCTCTTTAAGAGCTCTGGAACAAAATGATAACCATTAATTTTATTTGGGGAGGGAGGGGATGTCTTTTGAAATCTTCTGGGGATAAGTAAGATTTAATGAAATAACATTTTCAATCTTCACAACTCTTCCTATTCCAAGAAAGGATATTCCAACACATTTCTCTTAGTTATGTCACTTTAACAGAACCTTGAAAATTTTGTCATGTATAATTACATGACATATTATTTTCCTTAGAAGAATCTACTCAAGCTGACCAAAAAAAAAAAAAAAAAAAAACCTTAGCAGAATTTATATTTGAAAACAAGTTTGATCTCCTAATGAAAACATTATTGTAATTTTTTCCTTTTTTTATTCATTGCTCTACATTTTCCACCCTAAATAACACATTAAATTAAAACTCATATACTCGTGCCAATGACATCTTATTTGATTTCAAAATCAAAGAAAAACCTTTAGGACTTTTTAGTAATTTAAGTTATTTAATGTATCTTGGTTGCCTAACTTATTTGACACAGAATGAAGAGACATTGTCCCAGATCAGAAATTCTCCACCATGGCACTATTGACACATTGGACTAGATGATTCCTTTTTGTAAGGGGCTGTCCTTTGCATTGCAGGATGTTTAGCCCCATTCCTAGCCTCTTCTCTCTTGATGCCAATAGCACCTCAACTGGGTGACAACCAAAAATGTCTCGAGACATTGCCAAATGTCCTCTGGAAAAGGGAGCAAAATTGTCTCCAGCTGAGAATCATTGTCCTAATCGAGAGTCTCACTTGATAGTAGTGGCATAGTTTACAAAAACCTAGTAACTGAAGAAATTTGATTTTAGGGATGTAGAAAAAGTCTTACCTCCATTTCAAAGCAGTTTGAGTGTCAACTTATTTACCATTTTTTTTAAAATTTATGTTGCATATTAATTACAGACTATAGCATTGCAGAAGCAGCTTGGGAATAGTATTTAATTATAATTTATGGGTATTAATGTTCTGTAAGGCATTAGGCCGTGAAAATGGTGACAAACACAATGTTGAACACACACTTTTTTTTAACGTTTCCAAGCAAAGAAAAAAATATTAGTTAGAATGAAGATCCAAATATGAAAAGCATGTTTGAAGAATTAACATTAGGTGTGTTCATTTGCTAACTAGTTGATTAAATTTTAATGTGTTATATTGAGAGTAGAAAGCAATATTATGTGACTATTAATGAAAACCATTTATGTTCCTTCTTGCTTAAGAGCTTTTCTCTTGCTAAATGTAGGAAACATAATGTGTAACTATAGAAACCTGCCATTTCCATTATTGGAATTTTCTCATAAAAAGCAAAACTGATTAAACTTTTATTTTCTGGAAAGGTTCTTAAAACCTAGCAAAGAAACCAAATCTTACCTTCATAACACTTGTTTTGCCAAGAATAGATGGGTAGTAATAGGAATAGGGGAAAGAGAATGAGGCAGGCATGTTACAGGAAAGTGGTCCCAATTCAGACCCCAAGAGAGGGTTCTTGGATCTTGCACAGGAAAGAATTCAGGGTGAGTCCACAGTGCGAAGCAAAAGCAAGTTTATTAAGAAAGTACAGTGGTGAAAGGACAGCTACTCCATAGACAAAGTAGGACATTCCTGAAAGTAAGAGGAGAAGCACATGCACCCCACGTACAATACTCGTATATATGGGGAGATGTGCTCTGCTCCAAGGGTTTGTGACAAAGGATTAATTTTCTTAATTACTATATTTTGCAAGAATCAACATTGTTATCTTTAAAGCAAAATTAGGAATACCTTTGTTCTCCAGACATTGACATATCTGGACACTCCCAAGTCTGGGTATGTTTAGTAAATATTATTAATTTGTTTCCTGAATCATAAACATCTAGGGGCTAGGAATGCCTAATTTTCTGAGAATGCAGCCCAACAATTCTCAGGCTCATTTTCTTAGACCTCACTCAAAATGGAGTCACTCTGGTTCGAACACCTCTGACTGAAGCTGGAAAATAAATCCATGGTCCCAAGATTCCTCTCATCAAGCATTCTCATCAATACCCAGAAGTCTCTTAAAAATTCCTAATTTATTTTTCAGATTTTATTTTCTTTCTTTACACATCTGACTCCCACAGTGCTGACTTACAGTCCATGATAACAATAATCATGACAAAATGCCTAGGAGTAGAAATAATTGATGTACTAAATATTATATATTAAAAACAATATATATATTTGTATACATATATATTGCTTTTAATCCATCAGAATAAAAACGATACTACAAACCAATTGCAAAACACTTTACAAATGGGCTAAACCCTATCCTGCTCAAAAAGAGCAAGTAAACATTTTAATAAAGTAAACAGGTGAGACTCCAGGACCAGGGGCTCTTTGTGAGCTCCCTACATATGGAAAGATTATTTAATAACACTCCAAAGTTAACTGTGACTGAGTTTATTTGACACCCAAACTGAGGCATTTGAGTAGGCTTAACAGTAAGAGGAGAGGGGTGGGGGGAGTGCAAATTAAAAATCGTCAGTTTGCTTAGTTGTTACATTTTCTGACATACTGGACAAAAGTAGAGAGCATGAACTGCTTGTCTCACAATATTCTGGATCTGACCTTTTCTTAAGGCCAGTTCTCATCTCTCGTTTTATTGCATTAAGCATTCTGCCAAGAAATTCTTCCATTATCTAGTTCCCTGTGTGTATAAAACAATGTGGCATTTGTTTTAGAATTATTAAATAATCCATGTCCCTTTATTTCTCAAAAATTACTACTTTTGGTTATTTTCCCTCTAATCTATAAGGTATGAAAACCCTAAAGTATTTCTTTACTAATTTACTTCTTTAATTGACAAATAACTTTTTTTATATTTATCTTGTACAACATATTGTTTTGACATATGCTCACATTGTGGATCGGCTAACTCGAGCTAATTAATATCTTAAAGTATTTTTAAAGTAATAAAATGACGTGATCGGTGATTTGTTATTATTTAAACACCCAAAATATTTTCGTTAAAGCAAACACATTGCTTTGGGTGTTTTTCCCTTTGGGCTATTTTATTCTTTTCCTACTGCTTGTCTAGGGACTTGAACAGCTTAAAAGGTTTGATGATGAAAACAGAGATCCCTTTCATATTTACCAGGAAGCACTTAATGGAGGACACTGGTGTCTTTGAAAGTGCTCTGTTCATACTTTCAGTACCAGAAAGTAAAACATCACCCTTGGGACGTTAAGCCGTTCCCTTGTCCAGGTTAATGTGATCTCCAAATTTGACATTACAAATCAAAGCCAATCAAAGATGTTGCAATAGACCCTGAGAAACACCTTTTTGCTACATCTAAATAGGAAGATTTGTCCCACATTATTGCACTGGTGGCTCCCTAGCGATGCAAAACACAATCAACATTTCCTCTACTCAGAGAGAGAACTCAAATCGCTAAATTATGTTTCTTATTTCGTTTTAAAGATTGTCAAGATAGCAAAGTGAATGAATGTTTATCTGTGGAAGCCAACACAGTTTGTTTTCTTTCTAATATCTCAGATAGATGCAGAATCATCTATATGCTCTTTGTCCCTCAAAGGAACACAAAAGAACGTACTTAATATTTCATTTGGGTTTCTCTAATATCTCCAGAACACACATTCTCTAAATCCTACTTCAACAGAAATCTCCTTTTAAAAAAATCCACTTTGTATCTTTCAAATATAAGGTTAAAATAGTTTTTTCCAAATGTTCAGTTAAAGAAAAGTACTTTTTACAGGAGGGGACACAAAATACCCAATTATATTTACATGACATCTATAGTATAGACTCTCAGTGGAACTCATCTGACCCCAGAGAAAGGGACTCTAGCATAAATGTGGGATGGAGAGATTAGATATTTTTTCAATCCCATATTTAGAGCGTGGTTTCCAGAAAGCAGGTCTCCATCCCTTCCATCTGACCAGCCCATTTCCCTGGGGCCTGTCAGCGGGCTGCATGCAGGGTCAGTCACATGATAGGGATGGCTTCATATTTCTCCTTCAGTATTGTTCAGAGGAACAGTAATTAAAGTAAGATTGATCTAAGTTCTGAAGCAACCCTAGAGAGGGGAATTTTCAAATCCTGGAAATATATACTTAAATATTCTGAATTTAATCATACTGAGATTAATGTTGGCAGCAGATGAAATCAGTCCATATCGTTTTCCTTAGAGGGAATTAAAACATTGGCATTGCTAGTCAAACTAATATATCTTTGGTCCTGACTCACTGATTTACTTGAAGTCTGGAATATTTACATTGGGTGAATGAACAATATAAATGAAAAAGCAGCTGTACATATGGGCCAACAAACATCAATAATTTAATTATTTTTCTCCATAGCAGATAGAGAAAAATAACTTATGGGGCCAATGGGAACATTAAAATAAGCTTGTCTCTCTTGGCTAGTAAATCTGAAGAAAATACTTTACCTCTGCCAGGGCAATATTCCTAGAAAAGCTTTCTTAAGCCCAAGTAAGTTTAACACTCCTTCAAATGTCATGGTCTAATCATGTGCAAAGACTCCTCTATAATTCCATAATTCTCTAGTGAGGGACAGGGAAAAATACTTTCCTTTGGTTTGTAGAGAATGGGGGTTTAACACAAATTAAGGAATATTCATGGAAGATAATCTTCCAGTTCTTCCACTTTACTATTTATATACCACTGTACAAAGTTTGTAATATTACCTTTGTCCTTGGGAATAGCTAAATGACTTTCCAAAGTCCATAAATACCAGTTGGGGAAATTTGTATTCAGAGGAGTAAAAGAAAAAAATGGAAATGGATTTGAGAAACATAATAACATCTGCTAGGTTTGGAAAATATGATTTTCCTCAAGTCATTTTGTGTGATTCACATCCAAGCTTAGAATAATGTTCCAATTTATTAGGCTGTGTTGTGGTTCCAGTTATAGTTTATTTTTTAACTGTAATCAGTTTTACATATAATCTTACTAACCTGCACAGAACTTTTTAATAAAAATTAAATCATTTTACTTTGGCACTTTTAATATAAAATAGTAAAAATTTTAATTGCAAAAAAGCACAGAGCTATGAACTAGCACATGGTTAAAATATGACTGAGGAGCTTGTGTGACTTCGAAGCTGAGCATTCATTAGTACTAGGGTTTCCCTCCCAAGAACACAGTACCTTAATCCACCACCAAAAATATATACCACATACATGTATTTGATGGGAATGATTCGTGAATGGTCTACTCACAAGGCTTTCTGCTCTCCCAAACTGTGACCAGATGGATTATATGCAAATAATGGAATAAATTTAACTTGCAAGTTGCTTTGGGATCATGAAAAGGATATGGAAGAGAGGATAATACCACATTGCTGGTTTCCAGTTCTAGTTCAACCACCTATGAATCTGGACAAGTCCTGGTCGCTCTGATCCTTTTGGTGTTCTTATCTGAACTTGTGAGTAGTAATACCTGAGAGGATTTTTTAAGAATCAAGTGTACAAGTTACAATTAAGGAACAGTCTACCAAAACCAGAAAGATTAATTTTTTCTCTACACAAACAGTTCTTTAGGGAGAAGAAGTAAGCATTCTTTCATAATCCAAAATATTAACAGATATACAGGAAACATTTTGCAACATAAGAAGCCTAATCTATTGTCTACATTGATACCAATGTCAGAGCTTTCAACTTGTAAACTGTGAAGAACACTTGAAACTGAATAGTAAGAAAAATAATCCAATTTAAAAATGAACAAAAGAAAAAATATAGGCAAAAGACTTGAACAGACACTTTTTCAAAGAAGGTATACAGATGGATGGCAAATAAGCCCATGAAAAGATGTTCAACATCACCAGTCATTAGAGAAGCACAAATTAAAATCACAATGAGGTATTACTATACACCTGTAAGAATGGTTAACACTCTTTAAAATTGAAATACCAAGTACTGAGGTGAATGCAGAGCAACTGGGACTCTCACACATTGCTAGTGAAAATGCAAAGTAGAACAACTACTCTGGAAAACAGTTTTGCAGTTTCTTAATAATGTTTTACTAAAAGTTGTATATACACTTACCAGAAATCCGCCTCTGGGATTTACCCCAGATAAATGAATATTGATGTTCACACATAAATCTATACATGAATGTTTATAGCAGTTCTATGCATAATTGCTAAAACTCAAAATATTCTATATGTGCTTTAGTGAGTAAACGAATAAACAAACAGTGGCACATCCATTCAAACAGTGAAATACTACTCACCAATAACAAGTAAAGAACTACTGGTACACAAAACAAAAGATTTATGCTGAGTGAAAGAAACTAGTCCCTGAAGGTTACATGCTGCAAAATTCTATGTATATGACATTACCCAGAGTAAAAAAACTATAATGCTTGAGAACAAGTAAGTGGTCACCAGGGGTTAAGAGGGGATGACATTGTGTCTCTAAAGGGGAAGCACAAGGAAGTTTGTGGGCTTAGAAACTGTTCTGTATCCTAATCATGGTAGTGGTTACACAAATCTATACATGTATTAAGATCAATAGTGCTGTACACAAGAAAAATTGAATTTTACTCTATGAAAAATTTCAAAGTAAAATTTAAAAGTGACACTGTATATCAGTCTACTATTCAAGAATTTTTAGGATTATTCACTTTGTACTGAATAAAATTCACACTTCAAGGTAATTTTCCTCCTTCATCTTCTACCACTTCTCTCATCTTCCCTCAGTATATAATCATCAACAGGCAGCTAATTAATGCGTGTGTATTTAAATCTCAGATTTCACATATACATAATGATGAAATGTATCTAACGTGAAATTTTAAACAGATGTCTTCTCTGTACAATTCTAATTATTCAAATATTTGCAAATATCCGGATGGACAATATTTTTCACTGTCTCTAGCTATTCGGCACTTTTCCAACATTGAAGTTTTGTATATTAATATTTCCAGTCCCTAAAGGAAAAGTAGTTTTTCATGTCAAATGAATTATTGCATTTATGTCTCAATGTCTACAAAGTTGGTCAATATCCTCGGTTCAATGTTTCTGAATCATTACCTATATTTGCATGCTCAGAACCAGGAAAGTCACACTGTTAGAATTTATATTGATATCTCTCTATATATATATGTATATAGATAGATATATAAATATAGATATAGATATCCCTATATTAAACTTTGGAAAAACTGGTGTAAGTTAACATTTGGGGTATTCCTAGCCTCCTACCCTGTGCCTTTTTTTCCTGTGAACTATCACCTTCACCCACAAATTTAATTTCTAGTCATCTGTATATCCTCCGACTGACTTTTCAAAATTCTGTTCAAGAGAGGTAACTAAGAAGTAACGTGTTGATTGGACCCCTGGGTGATTACCAAAGAACTTTGACAAGAAAAAGTGACAACTGAAGAAAAAATTCAGTACTCTTTAAATTCCACATAACATGATCACAATAATCTTGCCAAGAGCAAAACTACATTTTAAAATAATGTGGATTGTCTTAGAAAGCAGTCAAGGGGAAATGTTCAAGGCTAATAGCAGGGTGCAGCAGGACAAATGGGATGTGGGCAGGTAGGGAGTTCTCCCTATTTCCCTGTGGAAATCACGCACCCATGTGTAATTTTATCCTTGAGAAGTTACTCAAGGGAACTGGTCACATACCCTGACCCCAAAATATCCATTCTGCTAACTTTGCAAGGCCTAAAATACAACCACAAATTACTTGTCACTTTTAGTCTAGAGAAAATAAAGAAGTAAAAAGGGCATGGGCCCTGACTCCAATGGGTCTCATAAGCTAGAAAACGAAAACTCTTGTTTGAAATAATTCATGAACAAATAAAGGTACAGTTCCACAGGAAAAGATCCACAAACAGAAGGAAATCAGAGATGATGGAAGAATGGAAAGTATTCAAAAGCTTTTTATAAGAACCGAGGCTTGGTCTGAGCCTTGAGTAACTAACATGCAGAGAGGAAACGGGAGTTCATTCTGGAAAAATGGATTGAACACAGGGTGCCAAGAGGTATGGCACCACAACTTCATTGGCTTTGAGTATAGCCCATCATTACATTATATGTTTTTACTTACAACATTTTTAATAAAATATTTTCATTATTTTTCTCTGATGCTATACAAGAAAGAAGCAAATGAGAAGGGAAGGCAGATTTTCTTCCTCTCAAATCTAATTTATGCATTCAACCTTTCTCCTTGAGAGCTGAAGCAGACTTCATAACCCAGAAAAAGAGCCAGGACATTGATGTTCTAAACAAATGACTAAATTATCCCTGTTTCCTTTACCTGAAATACCGGAATATAATGTTAAATAAAAAAGTATATTACCAGGAAAGCTTAAACAAAAGTTATGTGCACTTTAAAACTAAGAGTAAATGGTTCTTGTCTTAAATACAGTCTAAATACTGTCAAATTGTCTAGAAGACATAGTTTTTCCTTACAGCCCTAGGATGCTGGGAAAATTGCTATACTATCTTACATATACATTCTTGAATTAACCAACAGAAACACAAACATACACAAAGCACACAGCTGAAATAAAACACAAGAAAACTAGAACCCTTGATTTAAAAAAAGAAAAAAAAATGCATTTCCTGCCTGCTCTACCCAGTAGTAACTTTAAATATAGATACATGGTATCTAGAGCAGGGGAAATATTTATAGCAGAATTGAAACTGGGAGAATTCCCAGGAGACTAAGTGTGGGACTTTTTTGGTTTTGATTTTTTTTTTCTTTTCTCAGAAAGGACAGTGTATTTTAGAATTCCCAAGAAGAAAGGTCAAATGGGAAAATTAGTTTTGAGAGGGTGGAAATCTGCTTCCCCTTCTCATCTTGTTTCTTTCTTGGATAGCATCAGAGGAAAAAAAACGTTGAAAATATTTTATTAAAAACGTTGTAAGTAAAAACATATATTGTAATGATGGGCTATACTCAAAGCCAATTTGGGGTTAAAGTCTGGTAATCTCAAGGAGGTCACGGGCCTTTAAAGTAAAACAAAGTTTGTACTAGTCTAACTTTTGCCATCTAGCAACCTATTAAGACTTGCCATCAAATAAGTCAAAAGCAAAAAGGTTACATATCTTCTTATCTTTACAGAAAGATTTTCTTTGCTAAACAAGAAAACTGAGAAGAATAAAGTTTCTAAAAGAAATTCAAGAATCCCGAAGAAATAAGCTTAAATGATTGTCATGGAATTGCTGAATATTAAATTAATACATATGAAATGTTTATATTTGTAGTTATAATCCAAAATATTTATACTCCGCAAAGTAACTGCAGATATGAAGTGAAGTGGCAGAGTATAATAGTTGCTTATTGCTGTGTAACAACCCCCCAAATTTAATGGCTTATAACACTTATTTTCTAAACGTTTTTGAGTCAGAAATCCTCGTACTACTTAACTGGGACCCTGTTTCAGATTATCTCACAGGCATCAAGGTACTGCAATGGGCTGCAGTCATCTCAAGGCTTGACTGGGAAAGGATCCTTTTCATAGCTCATTTATATGACTGTTGGCAGGAATTACTTTCTTACGACTGTTGGCTAGAGGCTGCCCTCTGTCCCTTGCCATGTGGACCTTTCTAGAGGGCAGCTCACACATAGAAGCTTGTTTCATCAAAGCAAGCAAGAGGATACAAAGAGAGAGTCAAAACATGATGGAAGCTTCATGCTTTTATAATCTAATCCCTCAAGCAACACCCCATCACTTCTGCCATATGCAGATGTGAGTTACTGGGTCCAGTTAACACAAAGAGAGGGTATTACGTACAAGGGCCTGTATCAGAGACTCAGGGCAGGGATCAGTGGGAACTATCTTGAATGCTGTATGCAATACAGAGTTTGATAGAGTATTTAAAAATGGATAATCATAAGTTCTTGCAGATACATATATACATTTATATATAATATATCATGCAGATATATGTTATATACCATGCATATATATTTATATATTATATATAAGTATTACATATAATATATATTATATATATTATATATATTTTATATATATATACACACACACACACACACACACATAAAATGGAGGTGGCACTTCCCCCTTCTTAGAGACTTGTATTTTATATGTGCTCCAGGTCATCACATGTCTGCCTATAAAATACAACACTGCAAATATAAACTAACAAATACTTTTCTGCTCATAACCATTAATGTTTCTGCTTTTAACACAGTCAACTTTAAATATAAATGACATGAAGTGCCAGATTCATTCATCTCATCAATCTAACATTTAAATAATGCTTCTTTGCTTGAAATGTTATCTTATACTGAAAGTATAGTCATCCCTCTCAGCATTCATGGGGTATTGGTTCTAGGACTCCTATAGATACCAAAATTCATGCTTAAGCCCCTTATCACTTGGCTGAGTATTTGCATGTAACCTATGCACATCCTCTGGAATAGTCGAAATCATGTTTATATTATGTACAATAACAAATACAATGTAAATGATATGTTAATAGTTGTTATACTGTATTGCTTAGGGGATATGACAAGGAAAAAAATGTGTACACATTCAGTACAGACACAGCCATTCATTTTTTTCCAAATATTTTTGATCTACAGTAAGTTGAATCCATGGATGCAGAACCCACATATATGGAGGGCTGACTGTATAAGAGTTCTTACAAATGTTACAGATTATTAGATCAATATTCACTTTTTTGAAAAGAAATAATGAAATTTTGGCCTCATCATTATGAAAAAGATCATTTTTATGTTTATGTAGATTGTGTGTTTTGTGTAGTTTGTTGTTCACTCCTCACCCTTGCCATGACTTGAGAGTGTAATATTATTCCCAACTCCACTACCTTGAGCTTGGCCTTATGATTTGCTTTGACTAGTGAAATGACATCATGCTGGCTCCAAACACAAGCCATAAGGGGTATTGCAAAATTTTACTTCCCTTTAAGTATCTGCCCTCCAGCCTGAAAACATGTTCTATGTTCCTTGAGACCTGTTCCCAGAACGAGAACACTTGGAGCAGACTGGAACTTCTCCTGAATCCTGGAACTAAATATATCCAGCTGAGGCCAGACAACCTACGCCCAGCCACAAGCAATAGTCAGGCCAATATGCAAGAAGGAAATGCTCCTTATTAGACACTGAAATTTGAGGTTCTTTATTTTACAGCAAAAGCTACTAAAACAGCTTGATTAATTTTTAAAAAAGAAAGTAAGCCCACAATCTTTAGTAGCAGATCATCAACAATTTCTAAACCATCCATACTGGGATTAAGTCTTCCATTCTGACATTATCACTTACTGCACCAAGTGCTATCTGACCTTGAACAAGTTACTCTCAACTTCTCTGAGTCACAGTTTCCTTAAAAGAATTCAATGAAATATATCTGAAAGCATCTGATAGAGCCCTGGAATAGAGTAGGTATCAACTGATGCTTGTTTTATTTTCTGAATAAGTAAGTCCAGCACAACACATTGAAAATAAATGTAGAAATTTGAAAGGAGTTAAAGCAGAAAATATTACCATAAATAATTAAACTGATTTGGCCAGAAATTTCAGAAAGCCAAAAATTTTAATTGTAATTAAATAGGTGTCTGACTCATTAGTAGAAGTGATAAGAACTTATGGATCAATAAAACGAGCTCAATAAAAATTCTTCCTACAGAGATTAATACTATTTCCAACCTAGTAAATTATTATTTAATATAAACTCTACACATTAAGAATTTGTGCTAATTTAATTTGGATAAGGGTAAAATTTACCTTTCTTTCTGTCTACTTTTATTTTAGGTTTCGGTGGTTCATGTGCAGGTTTGTTACATGGGAAAGTTGTGTGTCACTGAGATTTGATGTACAAATGATCCTGTCACCTAGGTAGGGAGGATAGTATCCCATAGGTAGCCTTCTAATTCACATCTTTCTTTTTAAACTGAATATTTAAAAGCATCCAAAAAGAGTGTAATCAAGCTTAGAGAGTTTGCTGAATCTACTAATATTATTTAGTTTTTTGCTAAAATATGCTATGGCAACAGACAACTCAGTAGCTTAGAAAAATCAATAATGTATTTATTTGTCACTGTTACCTATCAGATGTTAGTTGTCTGCAGCTCTTTCTGTGCATATATTTTATGTCCTTATCTGAGAATGCCGTTCTTGTGATAGAGAAGTCAAAAGCAATGGTGAAACCCCAGGATGCTTCCTAAAGTTTCTGCAGGAGCAAGGATTATATCACTCATACATACACTGCATTGAGCAGAGCAAGTCATGCAATCAAAACCTGACACCAATGAAGTGAGTGACCGCCAAAGACAAGCCCTATATGGCTGGGCCTAGTATACAGGGAAAGCAAGTAATTAGGAACAATAATGCAATCCACCAAACCAATTAAGAGAATTCATATTTAAAAGATTTAGCACACCAATTATCTATATGCAAATAGATGCTGCTAATCATGACAGCTTTTTATTAGTAACTAATATAAAGGATCTCTACCTAAAACACTTTAATAATAAATTCAAATAATTAAAAATATTTGAAATAATAAATCCATAGTTAACTGAAACATAATTTGTACTTTTCATTAATTTGGACTGGTCAGATCATCAATTTTGATGCTTTATTACATAAAGTTCAAAAAATAGAAAATCACTATTGACTTGAAATAAAATTAGCTTAAGTAATATCCCCAAATCAAACCATTTCTGGTAAAACTGCAACTAGAATAAGTGAATTTTTTGAATTTAGGTAACTCCCTCTATTTTAGCATGAACAAGTACATGTGTGCATCAACCATTCTCTGTTCTGTCTTTTTTGTAATCACTGTGCTCTGATGCTTTTGGGGGAAGGAACAGTGATGTGCTGGAGCAGCTTGTACCAGCTTGTGAGAGTTATTTTGTTAATTTCTCAGGAAATATACAAAGTGGCGACAGAGCATATTTTTAAAAATTATATAAATTTTAATTAAATTATATTGAAAGCAAAGGCAACGAATCCTCAAAATTCATCACTTCCTAATTATTTTATTATAAATGTATATTTTCACATTATACTCTAATCTGTGCCCCAGATTATTTATATCTATTGCAGTTGTGTACAGAAATGTTATATAATGATGATGCAGGAGACAGAAAGAAACTATTTAGGCACAGAGTAAGGGTGACAGAGTCCTCAGTGGAATTTCCCTTTTAACAAAAAACAGTCCCCAAGTTATATCTTTTCTAACAAAGAGCAGCCTGAAAATTCAAGCTTCAAACATAGATAAGCAAGCTGGAAGCTTGCATGGATTAATGCTGGGAGCTGCGCCAACAGAAAGGGGCTACCTGGGGGCCAGGTATGTTCAACATGGAGGCTCTATTTTCCCTTTTCTTTGTCACCACGTGTACAGTAAAGAAACAGGCAACATGGCACAGGTCAGGCAGAGAACCTATCTGCATAATAAAAGATTAAGGTGGGGCAAGGCAGATTTATGTGCTCTATGCAAATGGTACACATAGCCCTAACGAGTTTTTCATGCCCTATGCAAATGACACACCTGGTCCAATCAATCTTTCATGCCCTGGGTGTATCAGACACCACCTCCTGGAGCTCATCTATAAAGCCTGCTACATTTCCCCATGGAACCAGCAACCCATTTCTCCAGGACCCCACTCTCTGGTAGAGAGCTCTTCTCTTTCTTTTGCCTACTAAACTTCCACTCTGAACCTCACTCTGTGTGTGTCTGTGTCATGCTTTTCCATTGCCGTAAGACAATGAATCTTGGTTATTTATCCCAGACAATGACCCCACTTCATTTGAGAGGCCTGTCCAGGATCCAAGGTAGATTCACTGGAAGGGTGAGTATAGGAGCAAACCCCAACCATTTCTCGTCATTTTGAGGCCTCTGTCCTCCATTTTTAAATCAAACCAAATACTGGGCCCCCTTCAGCCATTTAAAAATGGTTAGTGTGGCTGCCAACCTTACAAGACTCAGGGGATAGGCTTGCCAGGGACAGCTTAGCAAATCTCTCAGTGCCCTAAGGGTATTGGGAATGTTGACTTTCTTTTGAACCAGTTTCCTTTCATGGAGAGCCTAGCCATCATGTGGGCTGGAAGAGGTGCAGAGGCAACTGAGGGTTCCTGGCCAGGGCCACACCCTGGTGTTACCTGAAGGCTTCTGGACTAACCCCAGCCTCCAACAGCCTGATGGGTGTCAACAACAGAATCTTCAAGCTTTTTCTATCATAAATTTCCTCTTTTCCTGTCCACAAATGCCATGTCTCCTATCCCCTCTCCATATGCAAAGCTATGGAAATTTTTACAGTTCAGGGAAGTAATTTGCCTTGCAAGATCACCACATGCTGTAGTAACCAGAAATGTAGCTCAAAAGATTGCCATTTTTGTGATTTTCTAGAACAGAGAATTTGCCCCACCCCAAAGTGACTGTCTCTCTACCCTTGGTCTGGATAGCCCATGGTATTTCAAGACCTACTGCACCACCTAGTGGAATAGGAATCCTCTCCATGAGGCATGTTGTCAGTTCCTTTGCCAAAACAATCTATTTCCCAATTCTCCTCCCTTTTTGTGCCCCTGTACAAGAGACTAGGCTTTATGCTTCTTCTGTGAATAGGAAAACTCAACAATGAGGAGGAAAATGTCCTCCCAAACCAAATTTTAGTCTCAATACTGTCCCATCAGCAGGAAAACCACCATTCAGTACCTATGTTCTTTTAAGGCACCTTTTCTGCCTCCAATTACAATCGTACTTAAACAGTAAGGCAATTTTATGTCCGAAAGTTAACCAGAGCCACTGCTTAAGAATAAATACTTTAGTCCAGGCCATAATAGCAGATTATAGAGCTCAACCCAGTACAGTGCCTGCATTAAGGGGCTTTTCCCTAAAGCAACTATTGCATAGTCTTTCCCGAGATCCATCTATCAGGGAGTCATGCAGATCACACAAGCCTAGGAAGTCAAAGGGAAATCACCAACGGAGGACTGTTGTTGCATGCGTGAACGTGACACATCCCAATTACTTAGCTCCTTCGGATCCATGATGGAGGGTAATGTCTGCATCTATGGGCAGCACCTTTAACAGATGCCAGGGTTCAGGGAACCAAGGAGGGAAAACAGTTGCGGGGACGTCCCCACTGTCTTACCCTCTGCACTAAGCCACTGCAAAGGAAAGGAAGGAGACTAAAGGAGTGCCTTTTTCTTGCTTCTCTTTCTAGATGGGTAATAGACCATCTTCAGCCTGAAGGCTTCTGAAATGTATTCTGAAGCACTGAGACTCCTGTGACCCTGAAACTCTGCTTTTGGACAAGGGCATGGCCTTCTTACTAGACCTTTGCTAGTGTTTCACAATCAACTCAGCTCTTTAAGCAATCATAGCAGGCAGGCCCATAGGGAAGGATTCCCCAAAACTAGAGAAGCAACTTCTGGGAAAACCATCTGAGGCAGCTATTGAGTGTCCAGGCCTTTCTTGACCCTTTTATCTGAGGCCTCCTCCAACTATGTCATCAGCTTCTCTAGCTCCACTGTCTCTGAAACTCTCCACTCCCCAAGCATCACTCTTACCCTGACAGGAAATGCCCAAAGGAAAGTGATGCCACTAGGGTTCTAGTTCCCTTCGCATTGTAGGACCTTAGGCAAATAAAAGGACACTTAGGCTGATTATCTGATCACCCCAATAGGTATATAGAGGATTTCCAAAATTTAACTCAGGTGTTTGACCTCTCGTGGAGTGGTGCTATGCTGCTTCTAAGCCAACACCTACTCATAGCTGAAAACAGGCAGCTCTGCAAGTAGCAGAGAAATTCAGAGATGAGCAGTATGTCTCCTATAGCAGGCCAAAGGAAAAAAAAAAGAGAGAAAATAGGGAAAGTGAAGAAATAGGGGAAACATCATTCCCAATAGGAAGGAGAGGCAGTACCTCTTGACCCTGATTGGAAACCCCAATGACTCCACAGACGAATGGAAAAGGAAACATGTTTTAATGTGCATATTGCAGGGCCTATAAATACTAAGGCCAGACCTTTTAACTATTTGAAACTGTCCATGATAGACCAAAAGCCAAATGAGAATCCCACAGACTTTATGGAAAGGCTGAAAGAGACACTAATAAAACACACCTCCTTATCCCTTGATTCAGTCAAGGGACAGCTCATCCTAAAGAACAAGTTTATTACACAGGCAGCTCCGGATATTAGAAGGAGACTGCAGAAGTGGGCCATAGGACCAGAAAGGACCTTGGAAAATCTTCTGAGGGTGGCCACCTTTGTGTTTTATTATATGAACAAGGAGGAGGCCCAGGAAAAAGAGAGAAAACACAAGAGAATGACAGAGGCTCTAGTAGCTGCTTTGCAGGCTTGCAAACTCCAGGATCCCCGAGGTGCATCCACTAGTTGCTACCAGTGTGGCAAGTCAGGTCACCTTAAGAAGGACTGTCCAGGCAGCAAGAGGAAGCAATCTTGACCCTGTCCAGAGTGTGGCAGGGACCACTGGAGATCAGACTGCCCCTGGAGATGAAGGTCACTGGGTTCGGAAACAGTCTCACAGATGGTCCAATAGGACCGACAGGTCCTGGGTCTCAGATCCCTGGTTCGAGTGGCTGAAGCTGCCATTACTGCAGAGGAGACCAGGGTGATTCTGGAAACTGAAGGAAGGAGGGTAGACCTCCATCTGCACACTAGAGACAGCCTCTCTCCTCTCTGTAATCCAGGCCTCCCCTCTTCCTATAGCACAAGCGTGATGGGCATCTCAGGAAAAGTTCAGCCCAATATTTTTCTCAATCCCTCAGCTGTGGTTGGGGGATGCCTGTTATTTACACATGCCTTCTTAATCATGCCTGAAAGTCTCACTCCTTTATTTGTTAGAGACATTTTAGCTCACATAGGGGCCAACATCCTTATAGCCCCAGGATAAACTTTTTGTCTCCCCCTGGTGGAGGCTAACATTAATCCAGAAGTGTGGGAAACTCACGGAAGAATAGGTCAATCTCTAAGCACCAAGCCAGTCTGGATCCATCTTAAGAATCCCACTTCTTTTCCTAATCAGAGACAATATCCCCTAAAGCCAAAGCTAGGAAAGGGCTAGAAGCCATTATTAATAACCTGAAAATACAGGGCCTCTTCAAACCCTGTAACAACCCCTGTAACACCCCAATATTAGGAGTACAGAAACCCAGTGTGGAATAGAGACTAGTTCAGGACCTCTACCTCATTAATCAGGCCACAGTCCCAATTCATCTGGTGGGCCTTAATCCCTATACCTTGCTAACTCCAATATCTGAGGGAACTAAATGGTTCACAGTCCTATATCTAGAGGATGACTTTTTCTGCATAACATTATATCCTGACTCTCAATACCTGTTTGCTTTCAAAGATTCCTCCTGCCAAACTGCCCAGTTAACACTGAGAGTTCTGTCTCAGGGATTTTGAGGCAATCTTCACTTGTTTGGATAGGCACTGTCAAAGGAGCTCTCCGAGTTTTCTCTTGCAGTATGTAGATGACATACTGCTCTGTGCCCCAACCGAGACAGCGTCTCAGGAAGGCACTGAAGCTCTTCTTAATTTCTTAGCTGACAGACGATATAATGTTTCAAAATCTAAGGCCCAGCTTTGCCAAATCTCAGTGAAGTGCCTGGGTTTGTTGCTGTCTGAAGGGATCAGAGCATTAAGGGAAAGATTAAGCCCATTTCCTCCTTCCCCCTCCCTAACACCATCAAGATGGATACTTGGGTACAGTGAGATAGCTTGTCCCTTATATCACCTCATACAAGAAACTCAAGCAGCTAAAACTCATTTCATAACCTGGGAACCTGAAGTTCAAAAGGCCTTTAACAGCTAAAACAAGCCTGATCTTCATGTATCAGAAAGGAAGGGAATGGCCCTGGGAGTTTTAACTCAAACTTGAGAACCAACTCAACAGCCACTGGCAGCCTGAGTAAGGAACTTTATTTGGTGGCTAAAGGATGGCCAGCACGCCTCTAAGCAGTTGCCACAGTGGCCCTACTGGTACCAGAGGCCACCTAATTAACCCTAGGAAATAGCTTAACTGTTTATACCCCCACATAATATACCTGGATTGCTGCCTTCAGGGGGAGCCTTTGGCTAACAGACAGCTCCTTAAATATCAGGCTCTGCTGATAGAAGGGTTTACAATTCTATCAAAAACTTGTTGTTGCCTAAACTCAACCACTTTCCTCCCCAAGGAAACTGGGGAACCTGAGCATGACTGTAAAACAAGTTGTGGTACAGACTTAGGCAGCCATGGAGGATGTCAGAGAAACTCCCCTAGAAAATCCAGACTGGACCCTCTTCATGGATGGATGTTTCTTTGTGGAACAAGGATCCCATTAAGCAGGATACGCAGTAGTCACTCTGAGTGATGTTACTGAAAGTATGCCCCTCTCTAGAGTCACAAGCACTCAATTGGCTGAACTGATAGCTCTTACAAGCTATAAGGATTCAAAATCTTGAATTAAGTCAGAGAAAGTTAGCTAACATTTACGCTGACTCAGAGTATGCTTTCTTAGTTCTTCACGCTCATGCTGCCATTTGGAAAGAAAGACACTTTTATTTTTTACCACTAATGGGTCCCCTATAAAATATCACCAGGAAATTAACATGTTATTATCCTCAGTTTTCCTGCCATGAGAGATAGCAGTGATACATTGTAAGGGACATCAAAAGGGAACAGATGAAATAGATGAAGGAAAAAGGCAGCCAAGTCAGTGGCAAGGAAGTCTCAGGGGCTCAACACACTCAAAGCCCCTCTATTCTGGGAAGACTCCATAAGAGAAATTAAGCCTCATTACTCCTCTGCAGAGATAGAATGGGCCATCTCTCAAGGATACACTTTCCAGCCCTCCAGATGGCTGCAGTTAGAGGATGGCAAGCTCCACTTTTTACTTGCAAAAGGATAAAACCTATCAGTGTGCCCAGAAATTGTTTTCAACAGAGAACTTATTAAAAGCAGTCAAAGAGGTTGTTAATGCCTGTGAAGTCTGTCTTAAAAATAATCCCCTCAACAGGTGGCTCCTTCCTCTTCAAACCCAAAGGACGGGAAACTATCCAGGGGAGGACTGGCAGATAAAACTCAGCCACATGTCAAAGATGAAGGGCATCCAATACATCCTGGTATTGGTAGATACTTTCACTAACTGGGTAGAAGTAGAAGCATTTCCGTGCCATACAGGAAAAAGCTCCTGAGGTAATAAAAGTATTAATGAAATAGCTCCCCACTTTGGCCTACTTAAGTACCTCCAAAGTGACAATGGTCCCTCATTTAAGGTAGCCATCACACAGGGAGTCTCAAAGGCACTAGGCATACAGTATCATCTCCATTGTGCTTGGAGACCTCAGTCCTCAGGAAAGCTAGAGAAAACAAATGATATTATCAAAAGGTACCTCAGAAACCTATCCCAAGAAATTCAACTTCCTTGGGTCACTCTTTCCTCCCGTGGCTTTACTGCAGGTAAGAAATTCCCCTACAAAATTAGGTCTGAGCCCTTTCAAGATTCTGTATGGATGGCCTTTCATTACAAATAATTTCCTATAAAACCAGGAAACCTCTGAACTGGTTCAGCATGTAACCTCTCTGGCTCATTTTCAACTTTCAACAGGAATTAACACAACTACCAGAAGCCCATCCCGAAGGAATAGGATCACCATTATTTAACCCAGAAGATTTGGTGTTTGTAAAATTATCCCTACTTTCTCCTTCTGTAAGCCCAAGCTAGGAAAGGCCCTACACTGTTCTCCTTTCAACGCTCTCAGTGATAAAAGTTACAGGAATTGACTCCTGGATACATCACACCAAAGTCAAAGCCTGGAAAGCTGAGGGAGCAACCCCTGACAGCCTGAAAAAAGTCCCGGCTATCAATGCAAAAAAAAAAAAAAAAGAGTTTAAGCTGAAAATCGTAAAAGATAAGTAAATGAGTGAGGGCTACTCATCCTACTGAGTGCCACCCACACGTTACCAGATACTGTCAATTGTTTTTACTTTTCCTCTTGAGATTTACCATCAGATATTAGAACTTCTTTTTTACGCATACTTTCAGGGAGATTTTGATTATCCATGGGTTTACATTTGTGACTTCATAAACTCCCAAAGGGAAATTCTGTATCTTGACAAGTAAAATTTTAAATGGTAATTATTTACTATGCCACACTTAAGGGAATTGTTAAACTCACTCTACTGTTTGCTATATACTGTAGCACCCCCAGAATGGAATATCAGACAAAGAATGTCAATTGCTATAGTATTTTGCTTAATTACTATCCTTATAGCAGGGATAATAGTTACAGACAAGAAGCAAACATGAAAGTTTTACTATCACTGAGTCTGCTATGTTTTTTATTGAGTTTGCTAATATGTCATGCTCTAGCTATGCAAAGAAGGTTATAAAGAAGAGATTTTATATAAGAAAGGATCCTGTATGGTAAATTCTTGTCCTAAAGAAAATAACTGGTTATTTAAAAAGAGGAATGTTTAGAACAAGTCAGAAAGTTTAAGCGTCTCTGTGTAAGTCATGAAAGGATTAATAATTACAGGAAATATTTAAAGTTAACACTAAAATTACTCTAGCCACCCAACTCAATGTCATTTATCCTATAGAGAATGTTATTTCTATATTAACGCTTCTGGTAAAGTACAGCAACATCTGGTGGAGGCAAATCACTATCTAACAGGTATCAAACAAATTCTACTGTCATGGTTGTGGCCTACAGTACTCTGAGCAATAATGGTAATCTTAATACTCATATTTGATCCCTATATTCAAAACCTTCTTGTAAGATTCATCTCTTCTCACCTAGAAGCTATTAAATTCCAAGTGGTGCTGCAGATGGAACCACACATGGATGCGCCATTCTTCCGAGGACCCTTAGATCAACACCAGAAGGAACCCTAACTGCTGTTCCCCACACAATGCCCCTCTTCAGCAGGAAGTAACCAGAAAGAGTCGTTGTCCAACACTGCCTAACAGCAGTTAGTGTTACCACTCCTGAGGGGGACATATGATACAGGAGATAGAAAGGAATTACTTAGGTGATTACTTAGGTAATTAAGGAATTACTTAGGTGATTACTTAGAGCAACACAGTCTTCAGTGGAATTTCCCTTTTAACAAAAAAAAAAAAACCGTCCCCAAATAATTTCTTTTCTAACAAAGAGCAGCCTGAAAAATCAAGCTTCAAACACAGATAAACAAGCTGGAAGTTGGCACAGGTGAATGCTGGCAGCTATGCCAGTAGAAAAGGGCTACCTGGGGGCCAGGTATGTTCGACATGGAGGCTCCATCTTCCCTTTTCTTTGTCACCACATGTACAGTAAAGAAAGCAGGCGACATGTCACCAGCCAGGCAGATATTCCATGTGTATGTATAATAAAAGATTAGGGTTGGGGCAGCCAGATTTTCATGCTTCATGCAAATGGCACACCTAGACCTAACCTGTTTTTCATACTCTATGAAAATTGTACACTTTGTCCAACCAATCTTTCATGCCCTGTGTAAATTAGACACCACCTCCTCAAGTTTATCTATAAAACCTGCAGCATTTCCCCACAGAACCAGCAACCCATTTCTCCAAGACCCCTCTCTGCTGCAGAGCTCTTCTTTTTTTTTTTTTTTTTTTTTTTGAGACAGAATCTCACTCAGTTGCCCAGGCTGGAGTGCAGTGGCATGATCTCGACTTCCTGCAAGCTCCACCTCCCAGGTTCACATCATTCTCCTGCCTCAGCCTCCTGAGTAGCTGGGACTACAAGCACCTACTACCATGCCTGGCTAATTTTTTGTATTTTAAGTAGAGACAGGCTTTCACCATGTGAGCCAGGATGGTCTTGATCTCCTGATGTCATGATCCACCCACCTCAGCCTCCTAAAGTGCTGGGTTTACAGGCGTGAACCACCACACCGGTCTGAGTTCTCTCTTTCACCTATTTAACTTCAGCTTTGAACCTTACTCTTTGTGTGTCCACGTCCTATTTTCCATGGCCATGAGACAACAAATCTCAGGTATTTACCCCAGACAATGACACCGCTTCAATGGTGTGCTACTGCACATCTCTTCCCAACTTCCCCATACAAAGACATTATGTTGGTAGCATAAACTTGGCCACAATACTTCGCAAATGCTACAGATTAAGGCTTGATTTACTGTCTTCTTGATTGAAAAGACTTTTTAAAATATGCTAATAATGCACAGTACTTTAAGTGCACGCTGGGTTGGTAGCTATTACATTTGAATAAGACCAAAAAAAAGTTAATATCTTTTCAGTATTTGAAAACTATTATCCAACTCAGGAAAGCCGCTCATGAAGTTCTGACACATCTTTGTGTTCACTTTCTCTTTACTCAATAACATAAATGAAAATAAGAACCAAAATTTATCTTGGCTCTATGCCCATTTTTGAAAGACATTAGCAACGTTTTTGCTGAGTCAAACAGTAAGCAAACATCTATTCACAGTCTCATTTTGTCAAATCATAGATAAATTACAATCTTGAGTTGGCTATGGATAGAAGAATTTGGCAAAAATTAGTCGAAAGCATTTTGTGAGGATCAATTAGCTATAATGGAACTTACAATAAAGAGTATCCTATATTATTAGTTGTAAGCTGTGTGCTACACATCCTTTATGTCAATAACATTTATAATAAACTTACTTTCTTTAATGAGTCAGTTATTAAACATTTACCAACGCACCACTGGAAAGGAAGATGGAAATTAACCAGAAAAAGATAAGGAATTTTTTTCAGTGCCATAACTGCTCTCCTTAATTTTCTAGACTTACAGTGAAGCAATAATACCTGTGAATACTTGAGATCCTTCTACTCTCAGCTCAAGCATTATTCTGTTCTGCTGAGTCAAATCTAGCAAACAAAATGATTTTATTTCAAGTCTGAAGCAGTAGAAATAGGGCCCTGACAGCATAGAGGGATATCCCTTTGCCCCCAGACAGGGATGTTTTTTATTTTTCCCCTAAAAAATTACAGAGAACATTACAGTACTGAGAAGTCATGTTATTTGTGCTCTGACTCTCATCCTAATTCCACATTTTTACCTGCCTCTGCTTTGTATAGATATTATGTTCTTATTAGTGTTTTTTTACATCAAGCTTAATATTCTCAATTCTGTAACCATTTTTCTTTCATCTAACTTATTCATTCTTGCCATCTTCATCATTCCTCTTATATCGCGTTCTGGTGTGACAGTATTTTACTAGCAGAACTCTTAATGTAGACTGACCATCAGAAAAATAGTTTCTGGGTTTGGAAACTACATGTCTGTAAAGGCAGTCGAGGGCCACGATGGCCACATTAGCAGTCACCAAACATTGTTGGCTCATTGCAAACTTGAAGTTAACTAAACTATTCCACACAACCTATTCAGAAGCTGGGTCTCCTCCCTCTTTTACTTTGAGAGCTAAGACAAAAATACCAAAACTGAAATGATGAAGTTCATTAAGAACATTAAAAGACAGAGCCAATATAAAAACCAGATAATAGGACTCAAGAAGTATAACAAGAAACAAAGATCCATTCACACCTAAATAACACCTGAGAAATCATGGCAGTACAACTCAGTACATATCAATGATTATAGCAATGACCCTGCATTGTTAATATTTCAGAAAACAAGAAAATGCACCATACTTTTTAGAAAAGTGACCCACCAAAGTTATTTTAAGATTGATGTGTGGTAGGCTGATCATTCTCATGAAGGCATAACATTCTCTTAAAAGGTTTTAGAAGCCTCTGAACCTTTAACATGATAGATTCTCTTCAGTGTTTATTGAATAAATTAAAATAGTGTACATCCAATGTTCTGGGAAATTTTAGCATAAACAAAACCTCAGAAGTAGTGATATCCCCACATTACTACTTATGAGCAATCTTTTACTGAACTCCTTCTAAAATCTTGTAATTTGCATATGTCATTTCTAATCAACAACACTAAAAAACAGTGTTATGCCTATTTTACAGATGGGAAAATCTAGAAATGGAGAATTTATGTTAATTGCCCAAGTTCATAGAACACGTAATTGGCAGAGCTAGGATTCAAGTCCGGGCCTGTGTCATCTGAACGCTTGGGTATTACCCCCAATTCCATAGTTCTTCAAGCAATGATGAGCATGTATATCAATAACTATTAAATTAATTTTGGAATCAGTTTGATATGATTGCTTTTCAGTTTTAAACATTATGCATGCAGGTTTGAATTTTGCAGCATCAGTTAATATTCCTATCTTCACAAAAACCAGAAAGACAAAAATCTGTGTCTTAAAATCTATTTCCTATACCTAATAACTAGAATGATCACATCAGTTGAAAATAAAGGGTAATAAAACCTGGTAATATGTGTACTGTTTATAAATTCATTTGGGGAAAAACTGAAAGTATACACACACAGACACAGACACACACCAAGTACTGAAGTGTTTCCTTTGTACGATACTGACTCCCCTAACCCTCCATTTAGCATCATTGTCAATTTGATTGTCCACTGTCCAAACAGTCAAAACTAGAACGGAGGAGAAAGTTGTTTACTGCAAGCCCCAACTTCCATTTCAGTACCTTCAGCTATTTCTGGCATCCTTGGTTTCCCAATTTTCTTCTACCTCTGAAGGCCTATGGTGCTTTCTGCACACTGTCTAATTTCCGATGAGTGATGAAGAAGTGAGGACTTGATCCTGCCTCCCAGGAATATTTGCATACTATGGAGTATCCAAACACAAAATCATTATTGGCAATCATTTCCTTTACGGCATCAATGTTGTAATGGTCGACCAAGTTATTAAGGATCTGACCCCCAAAATAATATTACATATGATTCCAATAAAGCTTTCCCCAAGGTAACATAAAGGTAGAAGGTTTTTGTAACAATAATAAAAGCAGCCCAGGAAAGTACTTAGAGAGATTCTGGTAATTCAACTCTCTTGAGGTAATTTATATTAATAACCATACATAAAATTCAAAAACATATTTATATAAAGCCTCTGAATTACACAAATATGTGTGTGTATAATAGTTTTAATAGCAAATAAGTTCTTAAATAACCTGTTTTAACCCAAACCCAATGTTGAATGGATGTTTTCCTAATGTCCTGAAACTGGCAATAGAGCCAAAATCTGTAAGAGGCACTAAATGTGTGATCCACATATTAAAGAGAACCAAAGGCTGGAGCCAGACGGCTTCTCCAGGGATTACAAGGAGACCACAGAAATGACTTCACTACTCCAAGCCTTCTACCGCTACCCACCTCCCCACCCACTGAGAATAGAGGCTGAAGAAAGGTGAAAACAGAAAGGAGAGGTTACAATTCTCTTCTCCTATCCCATCCCCAGACAACATCACAAGCCTTCTAAGAAGGGAGACTCCAAGGGAATCACTGTAAGGTAGAAGGAGGTCATCTTTCCAATCAGTAGCAAGGCTGTGGCCAAGGAAGGGGACATGCTGATCTACCCCTGCACCTATAGAAGAGAAAAGGAAACTGGGGAATTATGACAAGCAGTGGGAGAGGGAGGGATGCCCAACAAGCAAACAGTCTTCATTTCCATCATCTGGTGTGCTCAGGAGTGTGAGTTTCCCATAGGTTAAATGGACAGCATGGAAGTAGCTGGGCTGTAGCCATTTTGCTAGTAGCACCCTAAAAAATGTTGCCACTCAGTGGAAACACACACACATGCACGCACACACAAGCACCCATATATACATATAAACACAGGTGCAAGAAGCCATGGAGTGAATGCCAGTGGATACAATTTACAGTCAAAGACTGGGTAGAAGAGATGGAGTTGAAGTCATGTCTGTCAAGGTAGAAAGTTGTGCAGTAAAAAGGCCCCATATCTCCCCACAGCCCTTGTCCCTACCTGAGAACTCACACATGTGCACTATGAAAGGGTCAACATGTGGATACCTGCCATGCAGAAGGTGTAGACAACTAGTCCTTGTTAGCCAGAGAAGCAACAGTGACCCAAAGGAAGGAGACTACAATCCTGTAACTGTGGTCTCGTGTACAAAGAAACCCTCTTGCTCCTTCCCATCGTAACACTCTGGGGAGCTACAGCCTAGCATGGGGAAGAGAGGAGGTGCAGAGCTCTGAATGAGATTTAAACTGTATAAAATATTTAGAAACTGAAAGTGACCAGGCAGTTACATGATACGCCCAAGTTCTATTAAGGAACAGGAAAGGGATTGTCAGAAGATCTTAGTCGATGTGTGCTACATTTTATGGTGAGCTTAAGTTAATATATTACTTTCAACAGAATCTTTACTCTTTTAAAACCTTAGGACTTGCTTATAAAAAACCCAAAATCATTTGTAAAAAAGGAAGAAGAGTCTAGTTGAAGAAAATAACCATCATCGTTTTATGTTTGTATTGGCAGAACACTGATACTGTTCAATGAATCATTTATCCCACTTTATTCTTAGTTGAACACTTTTATCACAGTGACAATCAAGAACACAATAATAATAAAACAATACTAAAGGAAAGTATTCTTGAGGATTACTCTTCAATTTTTCTCAATTTGCAATCCTTAAGAAAACATTACTGGGATCTCTGTGCCAGGAAGCTAAAGGGATTTGAGCCCTTGGTGGCTTAACAACTGAATTATAAATTAGATGGAGGGACTAGTTCATTCACTCTCTTAAAGGACCTTTCTCTTTTCTATTTAAATAACTTTATGTCTGAAGACCAGTTTATTTCTTAAAACTATGCAAAACATAATTATGCAGCAACTCCTACTATGTGCCTAGTACTGTGCTAGGCACTGTGGTTATATAAAAAATAAAGTCAAACACACAAGAATAGTGAACAAAACCAAACAATTATGCAATCTAGTGCTAAAAGTAACAGAAGAGAGTTTATTAAGGATCATGCATCCAGGCCTGCTTCATAAAGAAAACTTAGACGTGCTACCAGAATTAATGTTATCTTTAAGATAACATACATCTTAATAAATTATTTTTAAAACTAACCTGGGTATATTATATACTTCTGTGATTGTATTTCACCTGATCCCAACATCCTTATCAATCATTTAAAATGCAAAGAATGGAGATCCAGCTTACACAATGGGATGAGAATTTTATGAGGTCATTTCTACTGGAGAAAAATCATCTGGGACTCCAAATCATGGCATTTAATTATTTTATTTACTAGCTAAGTTCAGCCAAGAAAAGCATTTTATTACACAATGCATTTCAACATCAATAAGCCTCTAGGTTTGTATTCCAAAGGAGACAATGTAACCAATGAAACAGAGGAGTAGTTACAGCTCTAGTCCTAAAGTTATTTTTATTGATTATATATATCAGGACAGATTACTATTGACTAACAATTTGTAACATTAAGAAGTCTTTGGGCATGTCAGTTCAATATATTCTGACTTTTGTTGCAAGTTGATTATTGCTCATGATATAGTAAAGCCTCATGAACTGGTTATTTCTTTTATATTTGTTATGGGTAAAAGGTCTTTTACTAAAATGTGCTTAGTCATAAATGATGCATAATATTATCTCATGTGTTTTTGAAATTTATACAAATGTTATTGTGCTAAGTACCCTTTTGCAACTTGATTTTGCACCCCACATTATGGTTTTGAGATACACACTATCTTGAGTGGGGGATGTATACATATCAGTTATATGTTTTAAACAATTCTGTATGTTCAAAATATCTCAATCTAATATTAACGTATTCTTTAAACTAAGCAATGTCACATGTCACAAAAAATGTTCTAAATGCATTTCCAAACCCATACAAAGAACTAGTGTTCAAGTATGCCAGAATATTTAAGACAGGTCTCCTAAAGCTTTGTAATAGTTGATCTTTATTATCCAAGTACTTATCAAGTTAAAGGTATTGAACTTAAAGACAATAAAATTCTAGCCTTTAAAAAGTGCTTCTGGGATGGGCATGGTGGCTCACACCTGTAATCCCAGCATTGTGGGAGGCTGAGAAGGGCGGATCACGAGGTCAGGACATCAAGACCATCCTGGCTAACATAGTGAAACCCTGTCTCTACTAAAAATACAAAAAATTAGCTTGGTATGGTGGCAGGTGCCTGTAGTCCCAGCTACACGGGAGGCTGAGGCAGGAGCATGGCATGAATCCGGGAGGTAGACTTCACAGTGAGCAGAGATCGCGCCACTGCACTGGAGCCTGGACGACAGAGCTAGACTCCATTTCAAAAAAAAAAAAAAAATGTGCTTCTGGCTATTTCCTCACCAACAGACTTAGCTGGACCACAGTGAGTTAGAATGCCCCAATCTTTTCTGCATATTTAATTTGATGGTCCCTGTGAAAATAAAATCCAACTACATCCTAAGTGGAATGACAAGCTTTTCTAAAGTGGAATGCCCCAGGCTAAAGCTTTGGAATATTTTCTAGGACTTTTCATAAGGACAATGACTGATAATTGCTATTTGTATCTGTTACTGATGAACAGATTAGACATCTGGATATATCTTAATGAACTGAAAGGCAATACTTGGATTAATCCCTTGGGGACCAAGTAAAGTATGGCTCCCCATGGCTCTAAACCATGAGAACAACAAAAGTAACATGAAAAAGTAGAGTTCACTTTTCCTACCGACTGAGACTCCATTGCTGTCAAAGCTTCTGGAGCCCAAAGACCACCACTATTGCAAGCCACGGCCACACAGCAGCCTTACTTCAGATTCAATGTACTGCATTCTTTGTTCATAAGGATTAAAAACGTCTAAACCTAATTTGTTGGCAGACTCTTCTTTTGAGTTCATTACTGTCCTGTAAATATCCCTTTGCTGTCTCTCTAACAATCACAGGCTCCTCTGAACATCTTAGGCCAATTTCTAGTTTGACCTCAGGGCAGCAGTCAGCGGGAAGCATTTACAGTGCTTTTTCTTCCATATAACTCCAAGGCAGCCACAGTTTGATGTAGAGGCAGGCTCTATACTTCTATCATTTTCAACATCCTCATGTACAAGTGTGTCAGAATTTCTACAGGGCTTGGAATCATTCAAGAGAATAACAACTTAAGGAGGAACTTAAATATTAAATATGACAAGTAGTGTTTGTCATCTGGCAGGAGGTAGAAAGAAGGATCCAAGAAGTTAAAACTATCTCAAGCAATTCCTTTATGGAGGACATCTCTTGTCTTAGGTGAGCACTTTCCTATCGGGCCGTAGACTCCCTCAATCTTCTAACCTACCCCAGGAGAATTCCCATTCTTTTTCTATATCCACAGAGTTTAATCTCTCTTCAGGATCCACCTGTCCTTCTCCCTGCAGTACATTTCTGCAGTGGAAGGGGGTCCACCAGCGATACCTATTAACAAGCACCTGAAGTGTCTAAGGCCAGTATGCCTTTAGAATCATACACACACACACACACACACACACACACACACACACAGAGAGAGAGAGAGAGAGAAACAGAGAGGGAGAAAGAAAACTGACAAGCATTAATTCTGAAAATCAATACTGTCTAAAGCCATAAAGAGGATTAAAAATTTCCTGGAACTACTTCATACTTTGTGGTATTCTTCTCCTACAAAATAGCCATTATTATGTTTCTTGTTTATCATCACTCAAATTGTGCCTAAATAAGAGAGGTGCTCTACCAATCCATATACCTTACTACAACTGATCTCTTAGCTACACAAAGTTGGGGGAGTTTTCAGTAACGCATAGTGAAGAGTCTGACATTCTCCTCAGGAAAGCCAAAGTATTACATTTCTGGTAGAAAATGATTATGTATAAACTCTGGATAAAGATACTATCTAGACACGAAATTTTTTCTCTTAATGTCATCACCATAAGAAAAGATAATATCCAAAGCTTTAACTATGAGATCTGTATTACTCATTATATCTATAAGGTATTTAGCATTTTGATATAAGATTTGTAGACCACTGAGAAAAGAAAAACAAAATATCTCTTCCTGAAGCATCTTAAGATTGTTTTCCATTACTTTGTCAGAACTGGATGTTATCAGGCTTCTATTACTGTATTCCTCCTTTGGAACACTAAAAGTAACATGATGCAAAGATTAGGTGTATGTCACACACCAAAAAACTGAATTTGAATGTTGTTGACTAGTGTGGATCAGAAGAGTGGAAATCAGGCAGGGCTGGCCAACATGGCAAACAAAAGCCCTTCCAGGTGTACAACTCATCATCTCCACAAAAGGCAAAAAGAAAACTGATCACCAGGCACAGGAAAATCAATGATGGATCAAGGCCTATAAGAGGCCAGACCAACCCTGACAATCTCTCGCCAACTCACACACCACCATCTTCTATCTGAAGCCAGTGTCCGCATTTGCTCTCCATTTTTACCAAAAAGCATCACACCTGGGATTCTCCTCTCTCTCCTACACCATCAAATTTACGCTCTCTACTAGATTAATGGGTTAGTCTCAATAAAAACTTAGCAAATATCATACTACATACTGTTGTTTCTCATATCCCAAAATAGATTTGCTTGACTCCACTTCCCCTGTCCACTGTTGCCTCATTTGCAGCAAACTCCTCCAAAGAATCTCCTTCCTCTTCCAGTTCTCTCCTCCCACTCCTAGCTGTTTTGCCTTTCAGCATTCCACCGAAGTATTTCAGTCACAGTCACCAGTGACTTCCATGCTTATGCCAGTTATTAAGCTAGTGTCTCTTTTTTCCACATCCATCCACGCCTTCAATACTCTGCTCTGTGATGCTGGGGCTAGAACACTGAAAACCATATTTTCTGTTTACCAGCTATTCCCTGTCAGACTCTGCTAGTAGGGGCACCAGAGGAAAGCTGTAAGGCTGTAGGGCTGTGGGAGGAAGAATAGACTTGCTCCTTCATATCCTGCCAGCAGTGTCAACAAAAGCTGTCTGCCCTGGCAGCAGGCAGTTGGTTCCAGATTTTACGATTATTACACACTCCAGACCAGCCTCATCATATCTCCTCAGAGGTGCCTGCACCAGGAAGAAGTCAGCACTTTCTCCTGTGAGGCCCATGCCCCAGTTCTAAAAGGTTCTTCCTGCAAACTTTGAGGTTCTGACACCAAGGTCTTCTCTTTGTCTCCCCAGCCCATGGAGGGCAGATGCTTCCTAAAGTTACTGCCTCTGTGAAGCTGAAGTTTTCCCTTTGTACCTTTGTATATCTCCTGTAGCTCGTGAGCCCATTCCCTATGTTATTTCTGTCAAACAACTGATGCCCTTTCTTTTTTAAAACTTTATTGAAGTATAATTGACAAAACTGTATATACTAAAGATGTACAATGTGATTATTTGATATACATAAATACATTGTGAAATTGCTATTGAAACACCATGGGTTCGGTCTAGGTCCTGCTGCTCACTGCAAAGAAAGCCAATGACTGAGACAAGGAGTATTGCCAAGAAAGATGATTTTAATCAGGTGCTGCAGCCAAGGAGATAGGAGATTAGTCTGAAATTTGTCTCCCTGACCAATTAAAACTAGAGGTTCATATTGCAGGCAAGAAATGTAACAATGTGTAAAAAAAAAAAAAAACCGGAACCAGGGAGAAGCAAGGAAGCAATCTTGATAAATAAGGGGTTTGGCATCTCACTGCTTAGCTGTGGTACTGTGGTAATCTGGTGAGCTTCAGTTCTTTGATACTTTTTCGAGAGGCCTGAAGGTCTTTTCCTGAGGAAGGAATTCAGACAAAACAAATTTCAAGAATTAAGACCAGAAGGGTCAATTTCTATATTTATCCAAAACAAAAAAAAACAACAAAAAAAAACTATCTATGGGACTATTGGGTTGGTTTCAAATGATTACCACGATCAAGTTAATTAACACATCCATCACATCACATAGTTACCATTGTGTGTGTGTGTGTGTGTGTGTGTGTGTGTTGAAGACACTGAAGATCTACTTTCTTAGCAAATTTCAAGTATATAATACAATGTTATTAACTGTAATGGCCACACTATGCATTAGCTCCTCAGAGCTTATTCATATTAGAACTGAAAGTTTGTACCCTTTGACCAATATCTTCCTAGTTCCTCTACTCCCCAGTTCCTGGAAATCACCTTTGTAATCTCTGTCCCTATGAGTTTAACTTTTTTAGATTCTACACATAAATTAGATCATGCAGTATTTGTATTTCTGTGTCTGGCTTGTTTTACTTAGCATAATCTCCTTCAGGCTTATCCATGCTCTTGTAAATGTCCCAATGTCTTTCTTTTTATGGCTGAACAATATTCTATTGCACATATACCGTATTTTCTTTATCCATTAATCTATTGACATACACTAAAAAGATCATTTCTATGTCTTGGCTATTATGAATAATGGCGCAATGTACATGGAGGTGCAGATATCTCTTCAAGGTAATTGTTTCACTTCCTTTAGATATATATACAGAAACGGGATTGCTGTATCATATGGTAGCTCTGTTTTTAATCTTTTAAGGAATCTCCACACTGTTTTTTATAATGGCTGTACCAATTCACATTACCACCAAGTGTACAAAGGCTCCCTTCATACCCTTGCCAACACTTGTTATCTCTTATCTTTTTGATAGTAGCTGTTGTAAAATATATGAGGCAATATCTCATTGTGGTTTTGATTTGCATTTCCCTGATGATTAGTGATATTGATCACCTATTAATAATACCTGCTGGCCATTTTTTCCCGCTTTCCAGACTTGACCTTATTTGATATAATGCTGCTAAATCCATGAGTCAGTTTTCTGTCATCATCTACTCTAGATTTTCAAATAGCAGTAGACACAGTTAATCACTCTTCCTCAACTCTTCCTTAATTGACTCCAGGACACTACAGTCTCGGTTTCCCGCCTATCTTACCAATCACTGTTTCTCAGATCCCTGTGCTAATTTACCCTATTTTATCTGAGACTGCAGATCCTCAGTGCTCAGTTCCTGGTCCTCCTCTCTCTAGCTCATTATCGTGATCTTATATAGGTCCATGCCTTAAAAAGCCAACTATGTCAATACCTTTAGTCAGATTCTCTCTAATTCCAAATGTATAAATCAAATTTCCATTTGACATCTATAATTTTATATATGTAAGACATACAAAACTGAACTCCTGATCTTCCTTTACCCCAAAATCTTTTGCACCCCCAACCATCCCCATCCCAGTGAAAATTCCATTATACCAACTGCTCTAGCTATAAGCTTGTCATTTTCCTTGGCATTTCTCTCTGATTCCACATTCAGTCCTGTCGCCACTACCTTCAAAGTATACCCAGAATCTGACCACTTTGCATTGTTTTCCTGCCCTGATCTAGTCTGAACCACCATCATCTGTCACCTGAATTATTGCAAAAGTCTCCTTGCTGTTCTCTCCGCTTCTGCCCTCAGCTAAGTGGCAAGAATAATCCCTTCAACCACAAACTAGATCGTTTCACTCTTCTGCTTAAAAACCTCTAATAGCTACTCAGTTCACTCACAGTAAAGGCTGCAGTCTTTACAGTTGCTTATGAGGCCCTACATGATCTTGCCCCGCTTTCATCTCATACTTCTACCTCCTAATATTCCCCGCCCCACCCAATTTCACATCCCAATCCAATGGTCCACTGGCTATTTCTCAAATACTTCAGGTGTACTCTCACCTAGGGCCTTTGTTCTAGCTGATCCTTCTTCTACTATGACGACTTTTTCATGGGAAAAACAGAACATAGAGTTGGAAATATTGTCAGTGACGTGGTACCATGAGAGATATGATAAAGGAAGAACAGGCTATATTTAGTTACTAGAGTATTTGAAATTAGACATGATCTCAGGAAAGTCACATAATCTCCCAAGGTCCCTGTTTCCACACCAAGAAAATGTAAAAATTAGACTAGAAAGTCTGTAAGGCTTCTTAGAGCTCTGTAAGAACTAAGATTGGGCTCCATGAGGCCAGTGGAAGAATGATAATACTGAACAAGTGAATTGCCAACCCGTGCCACAGGTCAGGTTCCTAGAATACAAACTGAGTGGATTTGAGCATGCGTGGGGTAATAACGGAGGCTTTGTGGATCAACATCTACGAAAGGGAGATGGCAGGACCGGAAAAAAGGAGAAGTTAAGCTGTGATGCAGGACTTGTGAAGGCTCAGCCATCCTCTTGGAGAACTGTGAAGATAGACTGACCCTCCAAAACTGTCTTGAACTGGAGCAAAAAGGCTGGGGATTTATATCCCCCTGATAGTCATTAGATGTGGTTCTACTGGGAAGGAGGTAGGACCTTGGGTAAGGCAGGTCTCTTCCCCTGATGCAATCTTCATAGAAGGCTGATAGGTGAGAAGCGTCTACCACAGCACTAACAGCAAGTGAGGGGGGTCAGAGTGGTGTCTCGGTAGCCACCATGGGCCACCTGTGGACCTGCTAACCAGATACCAAATTGACCTCAAGTTCTGAAACAGTGTCCAATTTATCAGTCATGGTTAAATGACATCAGCTCTGACGAATACAGGCACAAAGGATAAGAAACTAGACATGTTATTAAGTTTTTGAAATAAAAATTCCATTTTCCAAGCTCTAAAATATATTAACATTAAAATAGGTATGGGATATATTGTTATGTTATCTCTTAATGTGGTTACTCGAGGTAAGAAGTTGTCATAATGCAGTGTGGTTTCTTCTACCCTGCATTAATCAAAGTCACCAGTGATCTCATTCTGAGCACTATTGCAGACGTTGTTACCCAGCCACAACAATATCTATGAATGCAAATATAAACCTAAAGCCTTGATTACAGCTGAAATCAAATAAATGTAAACTACATCTATACACTCCATGGCAAAATCATTAGGGCATCACCCTAACTGATATATACTCACTAAGAAAATATTATTTAACCATGTGGCGTATGCCAAGCACTGTTGCAGGCCCAGGGGCTATAAACAAACATAAATTTCATGGAGTTTACATTCCACTGGAGTCACACTAGTAAGCCATGGTCATTTATACACAGCCAGAGCAGTGGAGACCTGGATACAGGGTAAACTCTATGCAGAGCTGAAGTTGAGAAAATGTACAATTTATCTTCTGGACTGTCATTATCCTGCCCACCTACCTCTGCACCAAAATACATTACACACACACCCAAGACTCTTACGCTCTTCAGACAGAAGCTCTATGTACTGGATTCCAACTGTTTCCTCCACCTCCTTCCCATGACTCCTCCCTCATCAATGTCCATAAGTTACCGCGGTTCATCACTTCCAGGAAAGACACAATAAATTCATTGTCACCTAAGGCTTAATAACTAACTGAAGCTTAATTTTGTTATCCCTCCTCAGAGATCATTGGTCCAACATGAAACATGAATGGGAGAATTTCAGGCACCAGTGATATGCTACTGGGAAAGAAATCTTTGTATCCCCAAATATTACTAGAGAATTCCTGTTCAGTCCAGGCAGAAAAATAATCTGTCTGGTTCTCTGGGGTGGCAAAATCATTTTGATAAGACATGACTTGACAGTTTGACTAAAGATTAACATCTGGGGCTGAGCGCGGTGGCTCACGCCTGTAATCCCAGCACTTTGGGAGGCCGCAGTGGGTGGATCATGAGGTCAGGGGTTCGAGACCAGCCTGGCAAACATGGTGAAATCCCATCTCTACTAAAAATACAAAAATTAGCCAGGCATGGTAGTGGGCATCCGTAATTCCAGCTATTCAGAAGGCTGAGGCAGGAGAATTGCTTTAACCTGGGAGGCAGAGGTTGTGGTGAGCCGAGATCACTCCACGGCACTCCAGCCTGGGCCACAGGGTGAGACTCTGTCTCAATAATAATAATAATAATAATAATAATAATAATATCTGGAAGTTTGTAAATCTCTCAGAAGATTTATGTAGATTTGCTGTCTCTACTCTCTCAAATGTCCATCACTTTGCAATCCAGTGCTGTTTTCAGCTTTTACAATAACTGCTGCACTGAAAGTATTCTCATCAAAGTTACCCAATTCTTTATTGCTAAGTCACTGGAGAATTTTCTGACTTCAAATTGACTTCTGTGTAACTCTGGACACTTTTGACCATTTTTGTCTTAAAACTCAGTGGCTTTCCTCATGTTTCTCCTACTTCTCTATTTCATCCTTCTCAGTATCCTTGTGGAATCTTCTCCTCTAGCCATCCCTTAAATGTCAGAGTTTTCTTTAGCTCTCATTTTACTCTAAAACCTCTCCTAGTATAAACTTAACCATATCTTTTACTTTAACTATTATATACATATATATGCCAATAGTTCTCAAGTCTGTATTCCCAACCCTAAGTTCTTAGCTCCCCATTGTATTTCCAACACCCTGCTGAACATTTCCACTATGATGTTCCACAGAAATCTCAAACTTAGCACATACAAAATTCTTCTCCTTTCTATGTTGTTCCCAAGAAAATCAGCCCCCTTCTTGAAATCTCAATTTCAATAAATGGAATTTCTACCCACCAAATTGCCCAGGCCAAAAACATAAGAGTATAATGATACTTTTCTTTCTGATAGCCTCCTAATCTAATCAGGCACCAAACCCTATTGATTCTAGTTCCTTAGTATCTTTCCAAGCATCCACTCATTTCTATGCTGCTACTTTTTCAATGCTACTTCTTTCACATCATTCATCTTTCTAGATTATTTTGTCAAATAGCAACATATCATTGTGGTTTAGAGTATGGATTCTGGAACCAGACTGAATTCAAATCCCAGCTCTGCCTCTCATTGACTTATGATCTTGGGCAACTACTTAATCTCTCTGTATCTTATCTATAAATCAAGAAAATAAAATAAAATAGCACCCCACCTCATAAGATTGCTGAGAGGATTAAATGGATTAACATATGTAAAGTGCTTGGGAGTATGCCTGGCTTATAGTGAGCACTCAGGAAGTGTGAACTGTTTATTAGCAGGAAGCAACTACCTAGCTGGTTTCCCTTCCTCCAGCCTCACTCCTTCCCAATCTGTTCCCTAGTTGGCAGCAAAAGTGAACTTTCTAAAATAAAACTCAGATCATGTCACTCCTTGGCTTTAAATATTCTGTATCTCACTCCCTCATACACCACTCCCAAGCTCTTTAAGACTGATGGTTCCCCTATGAGTTTCTACAACAGCTTTTGCATACCCATATTATAGCACTTATCAGACTGAATTTTATTTTCTGTTTATTTATTGATCTGTCCTGTAAGACTTTATAAAATTCAAGGTTTTCTTTTTATTATTGGGTCTACTTATCTCTATTGCCCAGCACACAATAGGTATTCAATAAAAAGGCAATGAATGAATGCAGTTTATCACCTACTTTGAATCTCAGCTAAGAAAAAGATGCAAAAACCTGTACTCTTCCACGTGTAGTCAACCAACTGAAACCCAGAAACTATGGATAACAAAGCTTTTTGCATTAAAATCACCCACTAACTACATCAGCATTTCCTCTAGGTTTAGAGGATTTGTGTGGGGAATACTTACAAAAGTTCCACTCTCTCATATATTATCTCAGGAATACATAATTAGAGCTAAAACTTGTCTGGATTTCTAATTAAAAATATGATTTTCTTTCTTGTTGTTAAATTGATTTGGGATTTTTCTGTTAAATGTGGAGTTGAAAGGGGAGAAATCTTGACGTGAACCTTGAAACTTAAATATCCCTTCATTTCTCCCAACAAAAGTAATAGTCAACACAGTAAAAAGAAGATGACTTACAAAACCAAGGTTATTGCCCTGTTCAAATATCTGGACAGAAAATGGAATACATTTTTCCCTTCTCGGGCAGCCCAAAATCATTTTGAATTGAGAGTAAGAAGGTATGACTTTAATTTTCTGGGCAAACTAACCAAACTTCAGGTAAAGGATATAAAAATTGAGTCCCCAACAAATTATCCAAAATATTAATACCTGTAAAGGGAAAGGGCAGGACATGCCTCTGAGATGCACCAGGACATCAACTATATATAAAGGGCCCAGGAAAGAGGCCACATGATCAGAAAGTATATTTTGAGCTTGAGCAGCAGATTATATATAGAGAGAGGGGGAGACATGATTTCAGCATTTGAAATGCTCTTCCATTAGTGATAATAGTAGCAATAATAATAATAGCTAACCTTACATAGTGTTGACAATGTGGTAGGCAGGCCCTGTTCCAACCCTGACACACTAACTCATTTAATCTTAACAGGAAATCCATGCAATAGGGGTTTATACTAACTATTCCATTATAGTTGGGGGACCTCAGGCATGAAGAATATAGTAACTTGCTCAAGGTTTCAGTTTGTGAGTGGCTAAGCGGACACTGAACTCAGGCTCACTCTGTATAACACCATGCAAAATAGCATCTCACTAAGAAATTTTGAGTCTCTTGACTAACATTCCCTTCCACAAATTGCATAGATCTCCTATTACATGGAGATGTCGTGGTGAATAGCATAACAGGGACATCGTAATGGAGAAGATGACAAAATAACAAGTAGTAACACAAAAGGGTCAGCAGTGTTTTGATATGAAAAGTTTGGGGAGCTGGAGGAGCAGAGCAGGGCCCCTCATCTGGTCCAGTAATATAGAAAGCCTTCTCACAGAAAGGAAGATGAAGGTGAACCCAGAAAGATGAGTAGCAATTTTTCTGTTAAAAAGCAGGAAGATAAATTTATATGTGTGTGAGGAACTAGAAGAAATCTTATAAAGCAAGCTGGTCCGACCCATGGGCTGTGAGCTGCATGTGGCCTAGGATGGCTTTGAATGAGGCCCAACAAAATTCATAAACTTTCTCAAAATATTATGAGATTTATGCACTGACTCTTTTTGTATTAGTGCATCAGCTATCATTAGTGTTAGTGTATTTTATGTGTGGCTTATGACAATTCTTCTTCCAGTGTGGCCCAGGAAAGCCAAACGATTGGACACCCCTGTAAAAGCCGGAGCAGAGAGAACAAAGTAAATAACAGATGAGGCTGCTGACAGAATTGGCCACATTAAAGCACTTGAGCATGGTGGGAAAGGCAATGAAAAGCCACTGGAGAGTTTTCTGCAAAGGAAATCTTCTAATTGCTGCAGTATGGTGATTGTATTGGAGAATGGCAAGAGAATAAATAGAAAGGAAACTACTTCAGTATTCTATGCATAAGTGCTAGTGTGCAATGGTGGGGATGGGGAGAACTGGATATATCTGAGAAACATTTATGAGATAGGATTCATGGGAGTTAGCAATGTATTGGATGTGGTGGATAAGAAAGAGAAACCAAGGGTGACACTCAAGAGGGAGCATAAAGAGGGCAATGGAGTATCCAAGACAATGAGCCTTTGCCATCATCATCTGATGGAAAATGACAAATGAAAACATAAAAGGTGCTAATGTTTTGCAGCCAATACGCAATCAAGTCAATGCAGAAGAGAACAGATTGGTAGAGCTATCAGGAAAATATTAACATTTGAGATGTAGAACATTAAAAGATTAAAAACAGAGCGACAACTGCTGAAATTGTGAGTATGTGCACACAGGAAGTATCTAAACATTTCTCAGTATTGAGAGAGGGTAGCATAGAAAAGCAGAAATTCTGGTATTTAAATGCAGAGTGTGAATAAGAGCCAGTACTAATGAGTCTTACAGAGGCATCTCTTTTAGCTTAACAATGTTTTTAAACATGGAAAAGGGAGTTAGAATAAGTGAGCAAGGATCAGCAACTAATCAGAAAAGAATCAAGTCACCCACCCCTTTACGATTCTGAAAATGAAGAATCAGGATCTATCAGTGGCATCATCAAAATGAGCATTATAAAGAATCTACCTTTTAAAGGAAATGAATTCAGGGTAGAAGACTGTCAAGTTTTTTTCCTATAATTCACTATTACCCTTAAGAACCTGCCTTTCTGGGATTTTAAACAGAGGCTCTAAATGGCTTTTGTAGGAACTTTTACCTATTAAAATATCAATTACTTAAAGCTATTTTAAAGACACTATTGAACTCAATGATAAATATTAAGAGCATATTCACATAAAAATGTCTTTTAAAAAAATTTTTTGAGGGCTTAGATATAAAGTACTTTCTTTTCTTTTTTTTTTTTTATTATACTTTAAGTTCTAGGGTACATGTGCACAACGTGCAGGTTTGTCACATATGTATACTTGTGCCATGTTGGTGTGCTGCACCCATCAACTCGCTCGTCAGCACCCATCAACTCGTCATTTATGTTAGGTACAACTCCCAATGCCATCCCTCCCCTCTCCCCTCTCCCCATAATAGGCCTCGGTGTGTGATGTTCCCCTTCCTAAGAAACTACCATCAGAGTGAATAGGTAACCTACAGAATGGGAGAAAATTTTTGCAATCTACTCATCTGACAAAGGGCTAATATCCAGAACCTACAAAGAACTCAAACAAATTTACGAGAAAAAAAACAAACAACCCCATCAAAAAGTGGGCAAAGGATATGAACAGACATTTCTCAAAAGAAGACATGCATACAGCCAACAGGCACATGAAAAAATGCTCGTCATCACTGGCCATCAGAGAAATGCAAATCAAAACCACAATGAAATACCATCTCACACCAGTTAGAATGGTAATCATTAAAAAAATTTTTAAACAGAGTTTCTATCTCTCTGTCACCCAGGCTGGAGTGAAGTGGCAAGATCACAGCTCATTGTAACCTTGACCTCCCAGGCTCAAGTAATCCTCCCACCTCAGCCTCCCAAAGTGCTGGGATTACAGGCATGAGCCACTGTGCCCAGCCAAAAATGTCTTAAATATCCTCTAGAGGTAGGAAAAAGGTAGAAAAGCAGAGACCTATTAAGAGACCAAAATATGGTCTTATAAACCTTTTAAATAGCCAAAGTTGTGATTCCTGTGATTCTCATATGAGGGAAGCTATGTTACCTATAGAGATAATTGTCTATTAATATTGTATTCATTAAATATTTAGTAACTCTCTCCTTCTCTTTATTTTTCAAAGGCTTACGTTGCTGCCAATCAGAACGTCAGATGAGCATGAATAAACATACTGACTTACGATAACTCCACACAAAAGCAAAGAACTTGCTTGGCATTTTTGTCAGCTTATGCAAGTTACAAAGGTTCAGTTCCCATGAGGCTCTCCAAAATATTGAAAGTACATTAAAAATTTCTGTTGCTAACTTCAAGGACCCCAATTGGGACACGAAGTAATAAACTTGGTACAAATGTGGATATAAGCAGTGATGAACTTCCCTAGGAGACAATGGGGAAAGGAGCTCCTCTGTGGTTTTCCAAAATGATGTGACATTCTGCAAATATTGAAGAGAAAAATCTGCATTACAGCACACTAGGGTATCCCTAAATAATATATGAGCTAAGAATTTTTTTTTTTTTTTTGAGATGGAGTCTCGCTCTGTCACCCAGGCTGGAGTGCAGTGCATGATCTCGGCTCACTGCAAGCTCTGCCTCCCGGGTTCAAGCCATTCTCCTGCCTCGGCCTCCCAAGTAGCTGGGACTACAGGCACCCGCCACCAGGCCCGGCTAATTTTTAGTATTTTTAGTAAAGACTGGGTTTCACTGTGTTAGCCAGGATGGTCTCGATCTCCTGACCTAATGATCCACCCACCTTAGCCTCCCAAAGTGCTGGGATTACAGGCGTGAGCTGCCGCACCCAGCCAATAATTTTTAATCAGTAACTTGTAATCACCAGGCAGAAGAAAGTAGCACTTTCTTGAGCAATTAATGCCATTGCTCCATTCTTCCAACTACCTAAATGAAAAAAAGTCTGGCATTTTAAAAGGCTGTATTCATGTGAAACAGGTTGTTTTCTTTTTATTATTATTATTATTATACTTTAAGTTCTAGGGTACATGTGTATAATGTGCAGGTTTGTTACATATGTAAACTTGTGCCATGTTGGTATGCTGCACCCATCAACTCGTCAGCACCCATCAACTCGTCATTTACATCAGGTATCTCTATCATTATAGGGATGGTAGCGTCATAGGTTTTGAAATCTTGTTTGAAGTTTGTCGGACACGAAATGATCCTGATAATTCAGAATAGAAACAAATTTACCTGAAATATAAGGTTGCCTAGATTTGTCATCACAGCTGCCTCATTTTTCCCTTGGTAAATTAAATGGTTTCTTCACCTTGGATGACTGTACGGCACCATGGTGTGGTTCTAGAAGAACCACAGCAATTGTTTCCAGTTCAAGTTCTGGTCTCAAATAGCTGTGTTACCTTAAACAAGACACTGAAGCTCTCTTGGCTTTAATCTTCTCATCCATTAAATGTAAGATCAACTGATTGCTATATTCCTTTTAATTCAAAAGTACTAACTATGCTTATTCAGATAGACAAAAAGTATTCAAATTGTAGTAATTAAGCATATTTAAAAGCTAATCTTGGCCAGGCATGGTAGCTCACGACTGTAATTCCAACACTTTGGGAGGCCAAGGCAGGCGGATCACCAGAAGTCAGGAGTTCAAGACCAGCCTAGTAAACATGGTAAAACCCCATCTCTACTAAAAATACAAAAATTAGCCGGGAGTGGTGGCTCATGCCCGTAATCCCAGCTATTTGGGAGGCTGAGGCAGGAGAATCGCTTGAACCCAGGAGGTGGAGGTTGCATTGAGCCGACATCATGCCACTGCACTCCAGCCTGGGCAACAGAGTGAGACTGTCTCAAAAAAAAAAAAAAAAAAAAGGCAAATCTCATCCTGAATGTCACCTAAGGAACTCAGGTATTATAGTCTCCTATCATTCACCACTTTTTGTCCAAGCCTATATTTCTCCTATAAGAATTACATCCCATGAAGATGGGCTCACTGGGTGTTTTATAAATAAAAAGAGTAACGACTAGTGTTCTGGGCCCAAAATTCAGGTAAACAATTGCATTTCCACTTGGAATACACATACGTCATAACTTCAGAATCCATTACCTCTTGTACCTAGTACATGTTTACTCTGTCAATTACAACCTTTTGAAAATTTAATTCAAAAATTTCCCGTTAAAACTGAAAATCATGGACTTTTCAACTCCTTGGATTAATTTTATTCAAACTTTAGAAAGTAAAAAGGACATATCTCTACGAATGCAAAAATGTAAATCTGCCTCATAGGCAATATTCTGCAAGAGCTCAAAGTGACAATAGGCTGAACCTAGGACTACATTGTATATTACTTATATACCATTAATTTCAAATTCTTGAGTGGTCATCTGCTACCACTATCTCAAAAAAATAAATTTATTGTTGATAAAACTGTAATTGAACTTAGATGATAGAGCATTAAAAATGTTACTCCTCAAGAAAGGTCTTGGTAATCTGAAAGTAAGATGACAGTAACTTTAAAGTCACAACCCTCTCTGGGGCTTCTCATGTTACAATATAGTCTCTAATGTCCTCTCTCTCTCTTTCTCTCTGTCTCTCCTACTGATGAAGAGTAATGACCTCAGATGACTAAAGGAAACAGGTTATTGCCTCTTATTCTGATGACCCAAGGTTAAATCTCTGTTATTTACTTCCCCAGCTGGCTCAAGTGTCCCTCTTGGCCAGCCAAGCTTGGAGATCAGCACCTGCTTTCATAGGAATCAGTTCCTGGGATGAGAAAAAATTTGGATCCATAGTGAGATGCTTCTTCCTAATGAAATACATGTCTTTTATTTAGATTTTTTTTTTCATTCTGATCCCAGATACCCAAACCTTGCCTGGGTTCCAATTACTTGGATCTGAAACCTATTTTTATACACTGCTTCTTAAATACATAGAGTAACTATCTCTAGAATATAAGAATTAAACAAACAAACAAAAATATGTATAGCCACAGGATAAATGTGATGCAAATGCCTGGAATATCAATCTTTGTCTTGGTAGCAATATGAAATATTTTATTTAAACAAATATGGATGCATAAAGTATAGTATACTGAAAAATATAAATAAGCTTGAAAAATTAAGCTTTAGACTTCAAAGTATTTCATTGTTGTGTCAAGCAAGTTTCTCTGATGGTGTTTGTTGATTCACTTCTATCAGGAATACTTTAGTAGAAATTTGGAGGAGAAAATGACTTAATATATTAGCACCCCCTTCTACTGTGTTTCCCTAGTTCTTTGGGGACATCACTGGCATTATGTTGTAATGATTTGATTGCATACCAGCCCCCTTCATTTTGCTGGCTGAACACAGAAAAAGTCAAAGTCCCTGACAGCAAATTCCCAAGTGACAAAATGAATTGCTGATATTTACAAAATAGATTCAATGTAAGCTAATATAAGTGTCATTTTTACTAAATCAGCTCACTTTGACATCATGTAGAATTATGAAATGCAATTTATATACATTGCAAAAGACCGTACTGTCTTCTTTATAATGGTCTGGTCCTATCAGACAATATACTGAAGTTTCTTTAAGCCCAGGAATTTGAGATCAGCGTGGGTAACATAGTGAGACTCTAACTCTGCAAAAAAATTTTAAAGTTAGCCAGGTGTGGTGGTGCATGCCTGTGGTCCCACTTACTCAGGAGACGGAGGATGACAAAGTGAGACACCATCTCAAAAACAAAATGTTTTAAATACTGTGGTTTTAAATAATGCTGACATTATGGAAACTAAAGAAAATAGAAAATTATTTTAGAAAAGGAAGCATAAATGTAAAATCAAAATTATTTAGTAAAGCACATGTCATTGATAATGATTAAGTTCACAAAAATCTCTGGTTTGTTTTCTAGTTCAAAAAAATCACTGTGGAGGAAAATACTGAAATTCTTTACTGAGAGTCAATAAAAAATAAAATATTAGTTTACATTGTACCATTAGGAGAAAAAAAATTTCCATATCCAAATTGAAACAATTTTAAATATGTGAACCATAGCATACAAATTGGAACTGAATAGTTCAATGATAGCCTCTTATTTAAGCAGATATTTTGCCTTTTCAATTGACTCATTTTTGACATAAATAATCAACCCCTCAGTAACAGGAAGGATTGTCCCATAAGAGAATTTGACCTGCTGCTACTTTTTTCTGCTTAGTGCAGAACTCTAGGAAATGCAAGTTAAATATAAGAGAAAGCTTTTGGAGAGTAGCCATTATTGAGCACTAAAACATGTGAATAAATGGCAATTATGGCCTCTCCAAGCCATGGTGTTTACATTCTTATCAGGATACAGAAGAAGGGCTGGGATTTGTGGGGTCTCAAGTCCAATCAAGACCTATAATTTAATCATGTTTTGTTTTTAGGTATTAACATTTTCTTAAACTTACACATGTTCTCAGCCACCAAAAGTGGATAGCTGGCTAAATGCTCCCAAGTTGCTTCCATATTATCTCTCTCTATTATAACCATGACACTTTGGCACACAGGGTATTTGCCAGTGGGTATTTGACGTCTACATAGTCTGGGTCACATTCTGCTTACTATTAAACTTTTTACTCTCCTGTATTCTGATTTCTTTAAGGCCCAAATAACTATATTTAGTTCTTGGTGAGATAACTAACGCTCATTTTCATGGCACTCTTGGGGATTTCAGAAACTTCATCTGGTGTTTATTATTATTTTAATGATGCCAGATTTATTTTGTGCAGGTGTCAAGATAAAAGTTAACAAACAACCCAGAGTATTCTTACTTACTTGGAAAGCTGCAACTGGCACATTATTGACTCCAAATGTCACATTCAACATTTCTCATTTAGGGGATTCTCAGTTGGGATGATTTAGATTTATTTGAGTAAGTTCAAATCATTCCAACTGAGAATCCCCTAAAGGTGAAAAGTAACATTAACAGAAATTCTTTTTACACCTATATTGAAAAGGTACAACCAATACATCAAGCTCATCAGTTTGTCATCATGTATTTGGAACATCCTATTCCCCTAGAAAGAATACGGTGATGACCTTATCAATTTGTTCATTAGCCTAATTGGAGCACAGGAAGATAGAAGTAAAGTGAAGAGGGAAAGGTAATAATATTCTTATGGAACAAAACTGGTAGACAGAAAGCATGTATTTTTTTTTTTTTCACACAAAGTTTCTCAACTGCTAAAATTTTTCCCTCTTTCTTGTTGGACCTATTTAAAACAGAAATTCAGTATTACTAAAGCAGAGAAAGTACAAGCCAATTTGGCACCTGGTGGAAAGTTTTGAAAGTAAAATGCCAAGGATATCAAGAACTAGTTTTTTTTTAAATGCATAAGATGCCAGTAGCAACTGGCATAAAGTATACTGCACTGGGAATACCTTTGTATGAAGTTCAAAGCTAAAAATGTACTCTTTACAAGTTTACTTATATCTATAGTGAGTCACTCAATGAGAAACTTATCAAACAGTCTAGAAGCAACATTTCATAAAAGAAAAAGAGCATGGGCCTATCTCTGCTTTCAAGGGCCCTGGATGTTGGAAGTGAGTTTATAATATTAGAAGTCTCCCATTGCATATTTTCAGAAAGCTGACTTTGGGAAGGGTTGGAACATTAATTCTATAAAGTAAAGAAGTAGGTTGCTTTACTTCACAATGTACTTCACAATGTATACTGTGAGTAAAATCACATCAGTTAAGACAAAGTTAACAAGAATAATTACCAGATTTTCATAATCCACAAACCTTGCCATTTTGAATAATCATGACTTCCAATCCAGTTGGTTTATCAAAAACGTCTTTTCCAATTTTCAGATCTTTCATATTTGACAACTGTCAGTCTTTTTCTTCCATTATGTGCAAATTTCCAAACGGTGGTGGCCACAGTTTTATAACCAGTGCATAGCTGCCTCATTATTTTGTTCACCAATGCAAAAAGATTTGTTGACCAGATGTCTCTCCCTAGCTGCCAAAGGTGTACACTGGTCCTCAGGATGAGCCTAGTAAAATTAAATCTAGCAAGTGAGTCATCCATTAATACACTCCCCAAGTCATGGTAGTGGACCCCAGAGTAAAATGCAAGAAGTTAAATGTTTTCAGTGTTTGTAACATGGTAAACAAAGAATGATAGATTGGAGTGGTGAAGAAAGAGAAAATAGTAACTGCAAAAAGAACCAAAAATAGTAAAACATACGTCAAAGTGATAAATTATAGATATAAGTGCAAACATAGAAAATACATAACATTCTCTTTGTTCTAGCCATAACATTTCTGCCAGTGATTAAAGTGTCTCTTTGAAGTATCCTGTGTACCTCGTAGTAAGGCTCCTTCCTCACTTGAATATATGAGTTCAGGTATTGAGAGGGGCCTGAGCTTACGATGATGATGATCTGAATAAAGTGATTCTTTGAAGCCTAATGTTTGTGAATATGACTTATCTTAAATAAGATCTTTGCAGATATAATCAAGTTGAGATCATACTGAATTAAGATAAGCCCTTACCCAATGATTAGTATCCTTATAAGAGGAGAGTTTAGACACAGACACAAACGCATATTATATGATGATAAATGCAGATATCAGAGTGATATAACTATAAATCAACAAACACTAAGGCTTGCTTGCAAATGCCAAAAGCTAGAAGAGGTAGTGAACACATTATCGCTATATTAGCTTGAGCTGTCATGACAAAAATCATAGACAGCTGAAGAACAACCAAAATTTATTTTCTCACAGTTCTAGAGGTAGGGAAGTCCAAGATCAAGGTGCCAACAAATTCAGTTTCTTCTGACTTGTGGAAAGCCACCTTCTCACAGTGTCATCACATGGCCTTCCTTCTGCATGCATATACACGCACATGCACACGCACACGCATGCGCGCACACACACGCTCAGAGAGAAAGAGAAGGAGAGAAATGTTTTCCTCTTCTTAAAAGGCCATTGGTACTATTGGATGTGGGCCCCACCCTTGTTACCTCATTTTACTATAATTATCTCTTGAAGGCCCTATCTCCAAATACAGTCACATTGGCAATTAGGGTTTCAAGATACGAATTTTGGAAAGGGATACAATTCAGCCCATGGCACTCCCTTGGCACTTCTAGAAGAAACCAGTACTGTCAACACTTTGATTTTAGAATTCTAGCCTTCCTCCAGAACTGTAAAATTATAAATTTTTACTCTTTTAAGTCACAGTTTCTAGTACTTTGTTACAGTAGCCCTAGGAACCAAATATGGAATTTGGTACTGGAAAGTGAAGTACTGCTAAAACAAATGCCTAAGAATGTGAAAGTGGTCTTGAACTTGGGTAATGGCTGGAAGCTGGACAAGTTTTGAAGGACATGATAGAAAAAGCCTAGATTTTCTTGAACAAGTATGTTGCTACAAACTTGAATGCTAAAGGTGCTTTTGGCAAGAACTCAGATGGGTATGAAGGGCATGTTATTGGACACTGGAAGAAAGGAATCCTTTTTACAACGTGGCAGAGAGACTGGCTTCATTTTGATCTATTGTTGGGTGGGAAGTAGAAATTTTAAGTGCTAAAATTGGGTATTTCCCAAGGCAATTGCCCAGCAAAGTGTGGAAAGTGTGGCCTGATTTCTCCTTGCTGCTCATACTAACATGTAAGAGGAAAGAAATAGCACTTTGGGAGGCCAAGGCTGGCGGATCACAAGGTCAGGAGATCCAGACCACAGTGAAACCCCATCTCTACTAAAAATACAAAAAATTAGCCGGGCGCGGTGGCAGGCGCCTGTAGTCCCAGCTACTCAGGAGGCTGAGGCAGGGGAATGGCGCGAACCCGGGAGGCGGAGCTTGCAGTGAGCCGAGATCTCGCCACTGCGCTCCAGTCTGGGCGACAGAGCGAGACTTCGTCTCAAAAAGAAAAAAAAAAGAGGAAAGAAATAGGCTGGGCTCACAACTGTAATCCCAGCACTTGGGGAGGCTGACGTGGGTGGATCATCTGAGGTCAGGAGTTTGAGACCAGCCTGGCCAACATGGTGAAACCCCGACTCTACTAAAAATACAAAAATGAGCCAGGCATGTTGGCGCACACCTGTAGTCCCAGCTACTCAGGAGGTTAAGGCAGGAGAATTGCTTGAACCCAAGAGCCAGAGGTTGCGGTGAGCCAAGATCACACCATTGCACTCCAGCCTGGGTGACACGGCAAGACTCCATCTCCAAAAAAAAAAAAAAAAGGAAAGAAATAAAATGAGGAAGGAATCATTAAGAAAAAAGGAACCATACTTGAACATTTGAAAAATTCTCAGCTTATCCATATTGTAGAAAATGAGAAAGTATGCTCTGGATAAAACACCAAGGGTATGGCTGGATGCATTTTTGCTGGAGAGATGAGACATGTGACTCATCTTAGATCCATTCAACCATTTCTGCAGAAATACTGCAGGCTTGGACTGAAGAGGACAGGGACAGTGCAAAATGAAGAAAGGTTGTGAGACTTCTGGGATTCTGCAGGTAGGAAACAGGCTAATAAAGATACTCAGATATAAATTGTGTTATTTTTCAAGAAAAGGGGAGAATTGTACTCTAAGGGTGGCTTGAGGCTAGTGGGGCGGCTGCTGCCACCGCTGGCCCAGGTGACACAGGCCCAGAAAGGGTAGGGTTTTGGGATGGGGCTATCATTAAGAGAACAGAGGGCAGGGCTACCAAAGGAGCAGAGCATCAAGTCACACAGTATTGTTCTCATGCCTGGAAAACTAATGGAATTGGCCCTGTTAGGTTGCAAACTTTCTTTGGGCCAGTAACCCTTTCTTTCCCTTTTATTTTTTCCCTTTTTGGATGAAGATGTCTATCCTATACCTATCATACCATTGTACTTTGAAAGCAAGTCACTTGTTTTCTAGGTTTTATGGGTCCACAAATGGAGAGGAATTTTGCCCCAAGATAGAATATACCCAGAGTCTCACCCATACCTGATTTAGATAATTTAAAGGATGAGATTTGGGACTTTTTCAGCTGATTATTTTGGGATAAAATTTTAGACTTAGATTTAATGCTGGAATAGATGATGACTGTGGGGGATGCTGGAATGGAATGCCAGGTTGCAACTGAAGTGGACTTTGGAGTGATGACCTTGCCAGCCAAAGAACACCACGTATTCCCAGTAACTGCCAAAGAATGGAACAGATTCTCCCTCAGTGCCTCCAGAAGGAATCAATCCTGCTAACAGCTTGATTTTGGTCTTCTAACCTCAAGAGCTATGATACAATAAATTTCTGTTGTTTTAAGCCTTCCAGTTTCTGCTACTTTGTTATGGCAGCCTCAGGAAATTAATATAATTTTCTTCAAAATACTCAGAAGAAGATAATAATTATACTCCTAGTATACTGAGATGGAGAATCTTACGTTAAACTTTCTGATTACAACATTCTTACAACCCTAACATGAGTGTTTATTAGAATTCAGTTTGCCTATTTCTTCTGGAACACCCTAGACTTAATTGGTGAGTGTCTCTGTACCCTACGGATTAAATCTTTCAAGAGAAATTTGGAGCTGTGGCCAAGATCTCTTCATATCCAAATAGTGGAAGAATGAGAAGAATTTACCATCTTTCACTGGTTAGGAATACTCTTGAAGGCAAAAGCAGCTCATCAGATATGCCTCCTTCTTTGAAATAAATGAGTTAAAGAGCACCAAGGATCAGAGCACTAGATTGTATTTAAAGTACACACTAAGTAGCCAGCCTGTCCATCCTACATTTTCTTTTTTGTAAACCGCCACCCACACTGACAGCCTCAAATAATAGAGTTAGCCCCTGTTGCCATGTTTCTATCTCATTTTATCAACCCTGACCACATTGGATGAAGCTAAGGTTTGGACCTCTAGCCTGTGAAACAAATTCTCTCTCAGGATTCTAAACTAAGACATACTGAAACAGGCCCAATAATCCCGTAGACAGTTATTTTTGGATAAACATAGAAATTGACCCTTTTGCTGTTAAAGCTTGAAACTTGTGTTTGCTTTACGAGTTCCTTTCTCAAGAAAGGATCTTCAGGCCTCTCAAAAAAGTATCAAAGAACTGAAACTCACTAGATGCCTCCTTGCCTCCCCCTAGTTCTTGTCTTCTTACACATTGTTACATTTCTTCATAAACCCCCAGTTTTAGTAAGTCAGGGAAATGGATTTGAGACTGAGCTCCCATCTTCTTGGCTGCAGCACCCAATTAAAGTATTCTTCCTTGGCAATACATATCATCTCAGTGACTGGCTTTCTCTGTGGCAAGCAGCAGGAGCTAGACCGAACCCTAGGTGTTTTAGTAACAGTATCAACTGGGAAACAGTTGGAAATAGCCTCAGGTCTAGATGTTCCCATAAACTTAAAAGTGGGAGCAATGTATACTGATGACCAATGAGATTCCATCTGTGCCAAAGGGCAGGAGACTTGTGAACATGGAGGAGTTGAATAGGAAGTTCCTTGTTTTCTGCTGGCACTCCTGCCCCCATGTCTGATTGTTCTTGATGTTTGGTTGTAGTTTCTGCTTTTGTAAACTGCAATGCACACTGACAGTCTCAGATAATAGAGTTAGACCCTTTCTGCAAAATATCTGTTTCTTTATAATAAAATATACTTACACTATTTTGAGTAGAATTTCAAGTTATTTTAATCAGATATCTCATTTCCTTGATCTATAGATATGCTTCCCTAATGCAATTCAAGAAAGTATGGAATGATGTTGTTGTTTTTTGTTTGTTTGTTTGTTTTCTGAGACAGCGTTTCACTCTTGTTGCCCAGGCTGGAGCGCAATGGCCTGGTCTTGGCTCACTGCAACCTCCACCTCCCGGGTTCAAGTGATTCTCCTGCCTCAGCCTCCTGAGTAGCTGGGATGCACCACCATGCTTGGCTAATTTTGTATTTTTAGTAGAGATGAGGTTTCTCCATGTTGGTCAGGCTGGTCTCGAACTCCCGACCTCAGGTGATCCACCCACCTTGGCCTCCCAAAGTGTTGGTATTACAGGCGTGAGCCACCAGGGCTGGCCAGAATGATGTTGGTTTTAAGAAACGACTCCTCAAAAGGAACACCACTATAAAGAGCTTTCTAGTGGTCCCTCTACTCTTGGCCACTCTGAGTCAGGCAAGAGTAGAGGGAACAGTTTAGGAAGATGCAAGAAGAATCACTACCTAAGGAAACAGGTTCCACTTAGCTACTAAGCCCTGTGACAATAATATAGCCAAAGGGAGATGCTAAGCACAACAGTACTCCATTATGGCCTAGAGCTTATCATGAAATGTGTTTATTATTTGCAACTTGTCCACCTCAGGATGAGAAATTATTAAAGGAGAATAGGGACATCTCTCTTATTAATTTAAAAGTATATGTTTAGGGATGATTACTCTTCAGTTACCTTCTTCCCTGAGAAGAGAGAGTAGCATTGACCTTCTAGGGAAATTGATATAGTTTAAGGGTAAAAAATACCACTGAGTAGTAACTCAAGCCACTAAACAAGACTAAGTTCCTACATGCAAGATGCAGTAGAATGTACTGAATTTTATGAGATCCTCCATTTCTTCACAAATGCAAATGAAGAACTAATGCATTAATCCATACATGTTGGGGTTGCTCCCATACAGACATACAAGGTGATTGTATTATTTAATATGCATCAAGGTCACTATGTTGAACAGGGGTCAAGAGGACTCTTAGACTCATCAGAGGTCTAAATCAAACACCAAGAATTAGGAAATGTTCTAGTATTAGAACTTGAAAGATGAGATGAGACACAAAGTAGAAACCCAGTACTCAGAAATTCATAATTCTATTGTCTACTGGAGTAAGAACAATTTGAAATAAATTAAAAGTAAAATAAAATCATGATTTTCTGTTTTAACAAAGAATCCATTCATTTCCTTGCTTCTGTTCCCATAATATTGATTAAGCATACAGTTCTCTTGGAAATTTGAGCCCTGGGTGGGATCAGTTCAGAGGGGCATCATGTCTGTCTGCTTTGTCACTCTTTCAGCAGAAGCAATGTTTACTTTCTGCTTTTTCTCCTAGAAGGAGAAAAATAAACCCTTCATAAGAATTCTCTTTAGTTTTTTATGTAAGATATTTGCTGAACACAGCATAAATTCTGTTTTGTTTTGTTTTTTTGAGATGGAGTATCACTTTGTTGCCCAGGCTGGACTGCAGTGGTGTGATCTCGGCCCACTGCAACCTCCACCTCCCGGGTTGAAGCAATTCTCCTGCCTCAGCCTCTTGAGTATCTGGGACTACAGGTGCATGCTACCATGCCCTGGCTAATTTTTGTATTTTTAGCAGAGATGGGGTTTGGCCATGTTGGCCAGACTGGTCTCAAACTCCTGACCTCAGGCAATCCACCCACCTTAGCCTCCCAAAACGCTGGGATTACAGGCATGAGCCACCACACCTGGCCTATTCTGTTTTTCAAGGAGAACCCCATCCAAAGATGTTAGGAAATAAACATGCATAAATGCTTTTCCACAATGACAGCCACAGAACAAACCTGACAATCAACTAGTTCTATGGATCTCTACATTTGAGTCTTTGCAATGTTAAAGTTCTAAATAAAACAAATAACTTTTTCACATCAAATCTGTATTCATCAGCCACATGCAATTAATAGTATTATTTGACATTTTCCTGCTGTAGCTCTATCTTATGAGAAGGGCATTCATTTATCAGCTGCTTTATCAGAATGAGAGAGAGGAAACAACTAAAGAAGTAGACAAATGTTTACTTACCTTCACATACCATGGCTTTTGATTCTCCAAATCAAAACCATCATCCAAATAACCATACTAAACAGTCCACTTGAAGAAAAAGAAAAAAGAAAAGAAAGAGGCTTTGGGAATAAACAGTAAGTTTGTATTAAACATTTACTTTATAAAATTAGCATAAACATGAAATTACAAAATACTATGCTTTTGAGATAGAAGAACATCAATTACAGATAGTAAAGACAGAATACCTGGCCTTTTACATTTTTTTCTAATGTATCAAATTAATACATCTTTCAAATTAAATTATGTCTGTGAGTTCCACTGTTTAAATATTGTTCTGAAAATATAAATCCTACTGAAATGAAATAAAAATAGGCTGGAAAATTTCAATTGCTCAAATGGTGAAAAAGAAAATAACAATGGAATGTAAATGAAAATTAACAACCCACAACTCTTAATGCAGGATAACATTTAAAATTTAATCTCCAAATAGCTTTCAGAGTCATCCGACCTAAATATATTAGAATGACAGCACCTGATCTTACATTAAAATGCATTACCAAAATTCTGATATTTTGAAAAGAAAAGAGAGATTGATATTTATCCTTTACAGTTCACAAAATTTCATAATAATCATGGTGGTATGTGAAATATCCCTAAAGAATTAATTGTCCTTTATATTGTCGTTTGGATTTCAATGATCTTGACATGTGCATAAATCAGTCACAAGCAAATGTTATGCGCTATCAAATGCTCATTTCAGATTCTTCATCTATTTTAAGAAGTCAATTTTTTTAAATCGCAATCTCATTTTTGTTAAATTAAACCCTCTGAAGAGGAATGGCAAGTCTTTTTCTTTATGCTCTATGAAGGCTACAGAATAAAGTTAATTCTATTTCTACAGTGAGCAAACATGAAATGAGATTTTCTATTGTTCTTTTCTTAAAATGAATTTTAATCTTTCCTGCTTCTGTTAGGATCATGAAAGAATATGAGTGCCTCTTTTATGTCATTTCTGCAAAACCAAAATTTAAGAGGCAGGCTAAGAAGGCTGAGAACTCGGGAGGTCTATTACATTGGTGTTCCACTGCGGTCACAGCAGTTGTCTACCTACTCCCTTCACTGCCACCCCTAACGGTTTAGTGACAGCAACTTTGTGAATAAGGTTCTCTTTCATTTCCTTTACCCCTTTTCAGAATAAATCAAATTCTAGCAACCTATGCCCAGGATAGTTAATTTGACTGAAATAGTCGATAGCTTACTGAGGACATGCCTTTTTTTTTTCTTTTCTTTT
>NW_012101921.1:987136-992383 GCF_000951045.1 Mandrillus leucophaeus
TTGAGACAGAGTCTCACTCCATCACCCAGGCTGGAGCGCAGTGGCGTGATCTCAGTTCACTGCAACCTCTGCCTCCTGGGTTCAAGCAATTGTCTTGTCTCAGCCTCCAAAGTAGCTGGGGTTACAGGTGCACATCACCACAGTCAACTAATTTTTGTATTTTTAGTAGAGACGAGGTTTCACCATATTGGCCAGGCTGTTCTCTAACTCCTGAACTCAAGTGATCCACCTGCTTTGTCCTCCCAAAGTGCTAGGATTACAGGCGTGAGCCACTGCGCCTGGCTGACCTACTTATTTTTTCAATTAAGGCAGCTCTGATTCACAAAATCGATTTAGAGCTCTCCTTTGAAAAGATGTTAATGACACACAGTTGAAGATTTAAACATTTATCATCATAATCAAGTCCTAATTATTTTAAGGTACAACTGCAAGTCTTCAGAGTAATAAAATTTTTATTTGGGGTTCCTAATTCAAGTTCATTTGCCTAGAATTTTTTGGAGGCCTGGTCTACACCACTGCAATATGGATACAAAAAGTAGTATCTAAACTACTTAGAAATTCGGTATAGCCATACACATACAAAATCTTGTTTTGCAGCATTGGCCACTATCCCTATACACTGAAAGAGAAAGTAAAGTTGAAGTCTTCTGTGTATATAATTTGAATGTTGCTTTTATTCCTAAATCATTAGTAACTGAGGAAACACAAATATTACATATGTACAAATATAATCATGATCAGTTCAAACATCATTTCTGACTGTTTTACATTTCTATTCTCTTTATTTCCAAAACTCATGTATTCAAAGATCTATTGTGTACCTGACTATGGGCCAAAAACCTTTGGAAGCAAGAGGTGCAACAGTAAACGAGATAAATGGGTACCGACTGTCACAGAGCTTGCAGTCTGGAGTGCAGACATCGATAATAAACAAGTAAAAGCAAAAATAATTTCATTTTAGAAAGTGATCAATGCTGTGAACAAAACAAAACACAGGGACATGCTGGAGAATGAAGGGGTAAGAGCAGGCTAGTGGGTAGATGAAGGCATCAAAAACAGCTCTCAAAGGAGATGGCATTGAATCGAGATTGAATAACAGGGAGTGGGCAATCATGGATTCAAAGTGTTCTAGGTAGCAAGAACAGAAAGATGGAATACATTTGGCACATTTAAGGAAGAGAAAGAAGCTTAGAGTGACTGGATATGGTAAGGGAGGGAGAGAATGGTAAGGAATGACGTAAGAAACACAGTAAGGACAGAGTAGCTAGGGTCATGTAAGCCATTGCAAAGATTAGGATTTTATTCTATGCATAAAGAGAAGCCACTGAAGAAATGCAATCAAGGGGATTACATGATCTAATTTTGTTTTTAAAATTTCATGTTGACTTCTGGAACCAGAGTGGTGATTCACACCAGGATGACCGCTCCGGTGGGCTGAGTGCTAAAGGGAACTAGAACTTCCCTGGACTGAGGTGACCTAGGACTACCTCTGCCAAGTAGACTGTGTGAGGGTCCCACATTCATTGTGAGGTTGGCCGTAACCTGCTTTCCAGGCTGGGGAGAGGTTTCAGCTCCAGCTCCACTCTTTCTGTCACCTCGAGCCATGTCGTTTCATGAAATAAGTACCAACAATTAAAGGAAATCCACCAATTGGACAGGCTGTAGCTGAACTATAACAGAAGTTCAACTTTAACAGGCATCTATAAAATGCTGAAGAAACCCAGTGTGTACAGAACAGAAGGATAATAAATCCTGGTTTGTAGCATTCAGCAACCAAACTAAGTGGCAAGTCTGTTTATACTGAATATAAATGCAAAACATAATGGAGTGTTGCCTAGCGAAGGGGAAAAAATGCTTTGTCCCACACAATATTTCTGACTGTTGCTTGGTTAGAACATAAAATGATTGATATTTCCTAATGAGTATTGTTTAAAAGGCACATTTTTATGGGCTTTAGTCCTGTAAATAATCTTTGTAATGATCACGAATTATCAACAAGCTGAGGCAGGAAAGGAAAACAAATCTCTAATGAAATAAGTCTATAGACTTATGTTATATAGATAATGTTGAAGAGGGGAAAAGAAAAATAGTAATAATTATATGTGTCAGGCTCTTATCATAGCTGTATCATTTCACCCATATAAAAGTCTACCAGGGAAGGGCACTGTCATTTTAATAAAGATGAAGAAACTGAGGCTCAAAGACATTAGGAGCTTGCCCATTATCATGAAACAAGTCAGCATCAGAGCTGTCTCTGTAGTCACAGCTAAACCTGAGTACAGACTCTGAGTTTTTCCCATTGCACCAAGCAAGGTCAAAGCCAACAATAAAGTAATTGGATATTACATTCAGAAGCAATGAAGTCAATGATCTCTGAGAAAGCAACGTACAAATAACCTATGTGTCCTTCCCAGTGACCTTCCATTTCCAACACTGCTGACCCTTGCCGCTACCAAGGTCTCAAGACAGGACTGCTATAAAGGAAGCAACTTGTGTATTTGCCCCTCAGCCTTCTTATTGGACCTTTTTTCTACTGAGCAATGCCTTCATGTTTCCTTTATTCTCATGTTTTTTTGACCCACACAATTATCAGCCTCTGCTCCCAAATTCTTCATTCACCTTAGAGTGAAAATGATTTATGTCAAGCAGACAAATCTAAAAGAGATATTCCCCTTATGAGGATAAGATAGTTAAGTTGTTAAAATTAATCACTGTTTTTTTTTTTTTTTTTTTTAAGAAATCAGTCAGTAGATGGGAGAGCTTTAAGAGAACGAGGGCCTGTCTTGGTCCTCAAGTCAATCTTCACCAGAAGGTACTCTAGTGTGCCCAAGATAGATTTGGGTCCAATAATTGCCATATCAAAGCCTACCCAGCTTATCTCCTACTTTCTTCCCTCCAGACAGACATTCCAAACATGTTTTGTCCTTTTCCATTTCTGCAATTTGGCGACTGCCATGCACCCTACCTGAAACTCATTTCTTTTCTTTATCTAAACCCTACTCACCCTTACAACAGCTCTTGTTCAGGGCCAGCATTTTTTAAGTAATCATTTTTACTAGCATTAAATGTAGGTTCCATGTTAAAACTTTTAAAATTCAGACTCATTTAAAGAAGAAAGATTTTAGGCCGGGTGCGGTGGCCCACGCCTGTAATCCCAGCACTTTGGGAGGCCGTCATGGGCGGATCTCGAGGTCAGGAGATCGAGACCATCCTGGCTAACACGGTGAAACCGTGTCTCTACTAAAAATGCAAAAAAACTAGCCAGGCGAGGTGGCGGGCGCCTGTAGTCCCAGCTACTCGGGAGGCTGAGGCAGGAGAATGGCGTGAACCCGGGAGGCAGAGCTTGCAGTGAGCTGAGATCCAACCACTGCACTCCAGCCTGGGCAACAGAGCAAGACTCCGTCTCAAAAAAAAAAAAAAAAAAAAAAGAAGTTTTTAAATCAAGGTGCTTCTATTACAGGGATAACAATTTTTAATAAGACCTTGTCCTTAAGCAGGTAAAGACCTGATCATTCCAACTGTCTCGCAATTTCTCCCTCTTTCCCCACTCCTTTGAATTCCTTCAGTTTACTTACTGCATAATATTCAGTTGCCCAGACACTTATTCAATTACTCCCTTAATAAATGTTTGTTCAGCTCACCTACTCTACTTCAGCATCATGGTAGATTCCACTATGGTAAACAAGACAGATATGATTTCTACCTGCGTGAAATTTACAATTTAGTGTCTCTAATTAAGACATAACTTATATAACTTCCTAATGTAATAATCTGTGCTTTATGTAAGTGAATATTTTCTCCCAAGTGAACTGAACATCCCTGGGGTCAGAAAACACATAATACAGTATAATCAAACACTTAGCCAGTTATCACAATGCCCTGAGGATACACAAAGGCATAAAAGCAGCCTTATGTCTTCATATCAAAAACTGACTTTATACATATTCATAGAAGAGTTTCAATTATATAGAAAAGAGCCTTATCAATGAGACATTGTTGATTTATGAACATTCTGTTCTATTCTTTTCTATTCCATACTAGTTCATTTTGATTTAAAATGTATAATAATATAGTCAAATTTTTGTTTCAGAATTACAGTTTATGGTCTGTCCAAGCTGAAACTAAGTCTAGTTTTTATTAGCATAGTTTCTGAGCAAAATAAAACTAAAAATTATTATCTGATCAGACACAATCAAAAGATGGGAAATTATAGTGAGATAGGTAGCATATGTTAACTCAAGAATATATAACTATAATAACTGTGACTAACTGCATGGTATCTGGCACATGGTACGTGCTAAAAAATATTTGCGGCCAGGTGCAGTGGCTCACGCCTGTAATCCCAACACTTTGGGAGGCTGCGGTGAGCGGATCACGAGGTCAGGAGATTGAGACCATCCTGGCTAACAAGTTGAAACCCCATATCTACTAAAAATACAAAAAAAAAAAAAAATTAGCCGGGCATAGTGGCGGGCGCCTGTAGTCCCAGGTGCTCGGGAGGCTGAGGCAGGAGAAAAGCATGAACCCTGGAGGCGGAGCTTGCAGTGAGCTGAGATCGCACCACTGCACTCCAGCCCGGCGACAAAGTGAAACTCCATCTTAAAAAAAAAAAAAGAAAAGAAAAGAAAAGAAAAGCAGATTTTTGCAATGAAGAAGCACTAGACTGTATGTCAAGTGTCCTGGTTTCTACTTCTTCAGATAAGTTCCTTTTCCTTCAGACACTTTGGTCTCTTCACATACAAACAAGGGCTTAGATTATCCAGCATGCAATGCTTTTATAGAAGATGTAAAGCAGGTACCACAAGTAATATTTATTGTGACTTTTTTTTTAGACTTTTCCTAACAACTAAACATAGATAAAATACATTCCATATATGTCTTTCAATCAAAAGCTTTTCCTTGCAGTTGTGTTTAGAAATTAACAGTCAGTATATATAGAAATATACCATACCCTATAAGATTGTGATGTACAGCCAGGCACAGTGGCTCATGTCTGTTACCCCAGCATTTTGGGAGGCCAAGACAGGAGGATCACTTGGGTCCAGGAATTTGAGACCAACCTGGGCAACATAGCAAGACCCTCTCTATATAAAAAATTTCAAAAAAATAGCCAGATACAGTGGCCCATGCCTGTAATTCCATTTACTTGGGAGGCCAAGTGGGAGAATCACCTGAGTCCACGAAGTCAAGGCTGTAGTGAGCTGTCATTACAACACTGCATTCCAGCCCAGGCAACCGAGTGAGACT